>NW_020664984.1:4077687-4106162 GCF_002925995.2 Terrapene triunguis
TCTTTCAGCATCCGGACTCCTGCCTGCGCTTCATCCAATAGCTGCAGAGCTAGAAGAAAGTCACAGTGACTTCAGTGGAGATGCAGAACACTTGATTATCAGCACGTGTAGTAGAGCAGCACCTGCAGGCCCCTCTGTGTCAGGCGCTGTACAGACAGGAGGGGACAGTCCCTGCTCTCAACAGCTCACACTCAAAATCGACTCTAGGTGGGACAAATAAAGGATAATTTTCCCGATGGGGAACTGAGGTGCAGGGAGACGTGCCGAGAACTTGAAACCAAGTTACCTGAATCCCAACCCAGCACCCTATCCACACAGCCATCCTTAGCCTTAAACCACAGCCCACAGCCAACCCAGGGCACAAGGAGATGAGCAGTGCCGCCTCTTCCCCACTCCCTCCTGCCTCTGGAACTCCGAGTGGGTCACCTGCAGCCTGCGGACAAACTGGGGCTACAGGAATGTCCCTGGGCCTGAGCCGTGGCACTGGGATCCAGGCCGGGATTTGGAACCCGCCAGCGTTCAGGCCTGGTCAGTACCAGGGTGTTGGTTCAGGCCCATCTCCTGTTCGTGTGCCGCATACAAATCTCATCCATAGCTCGGCTTTTATGCTAGGGTTACCATATTCAAACATTTAAAAAAAGAGGACACTCCACGGGGCCCCGGCCCCGCCCCCAGCCCCACCCCAACTCCGTCCCTTCCCCACCCCCGACCCCACCCCACCCCTTTCCCGCCCCCATTTCAATCCCTTCCCCAAAGTCCCTGCCCCAACTCTGCCCCCTCCTCTGAGCACCCCGTATTCCCCCTCCTCCCTCCCGCTCTGATCTTGGTTGGGGGTTGCTAAGTGCTTCCCTGCTCCCCACTCGCCCTGCAGCCTCTGCGCCCCCTGCCTGCCCTGCTCCTCCTCACCCTGCAGCCTCTGCACCCCCCCCGCCCCTGCAGCCTCTGTGCCCCCTGCTCCCCACTCGCCCTGCAGCCCCTGCACACCCCCACCCCTGCAGGCTCTGTGCCCCCCGCCTGCCCTGCCCCTGCATCCTCTATGCCCCTGCCTGCCCTGCTCCTCCTCGCCCTGCAGCCTCTGCACCCCCCCGCCTGCCCTGCCCCTGCGCCCCCCGCCTGCCGTGCCCCTGCGCCCCCCTGCCCCTGCAGCCTCTATGCCCCTGCCTGCCCTGCACCTCCTCGCCCTGCAGTTCCTGCACCCACCTGCCCCTGCAGCCTCTGCACCCCCTGCCTGCCCTGCTCCCCCGCTCACCTGGCAGCCTCTGCCTGGCGGGGGCTTCGGATGCTCAGCGGAGACCGGGGCAGCGCGGGTCCCTGCAGCCCCGGCACACGCCGCACTCCCCGCCCCGCAGCCTCCTTCCTGCCGCGCGGGGTGACGGGGCCGCAGGAAGGGTCCCCCAGTGGCCGGGGGGTCCCCGCCCGCGAGGGAAGCCTGAGCCGTTGGCTGGGCCCGGCCTCCCCGTGGTCCTGAGGGCTTGGCCGGGGCGCGCGGTCCGCCCGGCCTCCGGGGGCAGCAGCAGCCCCTCCACCGCCTTCTGCGGCTGCGCGCCCCCTTCCCCCGCCCGAGCTCGCTACAATGTAGCCGGGCGGCTGGGCTGCGCTGCGGACCCTGCGGGTCGTGCTGGGGCCGGGCGGACCCTGGCTTATGCTGCCTCCCTATTTCCCCGGACATGTCCGGCTTTTTGGCAATTCCCCCCGGACGGGGATTTGAGTACCAAAAAGCCGGACATGTCCGGGGAAATCCGGACGTATGGTAACCCTATTTTATGCTCAGTCACGTGCCAGAGGGTTAATAATGTTTACTCGGCCAGTGCCTCCTGGATGGCTGGAGGGCGCTCTTATCCCATCAATACGATTCGGGTTGTGTGAGATACGCCCAGAGCCCCAGAACGTGAAAGTTCAAGACCCAGATTGTGATCTCTTCCCGCAGGGAGTGGGTCTGCCTACGGGTCTGTGCAGCACTTGGCACACCTTGGCGGCTGCTGTATTTAACACAGATCATCACTATTCACAATCATAGAACTGGGTTTGCCTTTAGCTCATTTCCAGTATCACCCATGATGTCTGACGAAACAAAAGCCAATAACCTGCATGAGTTTAAAGTTCCTGTATGAAGAGTGTGATTCAAATACAAACTGGCCACGCTCCAAGTCCTGCTGAGAGCTGACGGACTTGCACTAAGCTGGCTTTGCTCATTTCTATCCAGGTAGTCCCTCGGCCTGCTCGGCGCCGATCCTGCAATGTCCATGCTGCTAGTCTTAGTGCAGTAGCTCCAGCAGAGCTCACACATCTGACTACCTGGGCTGTTAGGCTCGGCCCCAGCTGCAGGGTAGACACACCCTTAGCCTCTCTGTGCCTCAGTTCCCATCTGTACAATGGGCTCCGTCTCCCAGGGGTGTTATGAGGATAAATATATCAGAGAGTGTCAGGGGCTCAGAGACTGCGGTGATGGGGACCGGAGAAGTCCCCGTGCTAGAGAAGGCAGAAAGCTCACACCTAGCTCCCCCACTTACTGTCCAGCTCCTTTGAGGTGTCCAAGGTGGTGGTGGGCTGCAGAGAGGCTCTGATTTTGTGAACCGCTTCTTCTACGTCTCGTAGCATTTTCTGTCCCTGGAAATCTAGGAATCGCATGTTCATGGGATCAGAGCGCTTCATTAGCAGAGAAAGGGAACAGACTCTCGGCGTGCGGGGAATGATTTGCTCTCTAATCTATGAGACATTTTTACCATCTGTGCAACATGAACACCAGAATCAGGAAAATTCCTCCCCATGAGCCTCACTGACATTTAGCCTCATGTCCGCATTGGGAAGGGGGAACCCCAGAATATTCCCTGGAACCCCCACCCTGTGAGTGCATATGACACTGTTCCTTTGGGGGGGGTACAGCTCACTTCCTTGGCACGCCTAGCCAGGTCCATGGGCCGTGCAGAGAGGTGTGGCAGAGCCAGTGGCTCATGATTTCGCTATCCCTCTCCACCCCCTGTGGGGTAACTGCAGCCGCAGACACACTTCAAGAGAGCAGCCGTGTGCTCCCCGAACACTGGCCCTTGCATGATTTCCCCTCCCCGGGCCGGCTGCAAACCCATGTTAGGGCCAGACATAATCTGGCCCTAAGTATCTATAGAAACACTCCAAGAACCTTCACATCTCCCCGGCTCAGCAAGGTGGATGTTGTTTTCTGACGTGGCAGGGAACCACCTACTGAATGGATGCTGCGGAGAGCCTGGATCCCCACCCTCCTGCCCCTTCCATTAATAGAAACATTACATCCGTTTTGCTTGTGTTTCGAAACAAGAACCTGGAATTAAACATTGCGCTTGGGTGGAACTTACACATGACGGTCACTGCAATGAGGGAGGTGCCCAGAGCCACGCTCAGAACAACGAGCAGGGTGCAGAGGATGTCTGAGGTCTTGCGAGATGGCGCAGCTGGCGTCTCAGGAGGTTTCGCTTGTGGGGGAAAAGAGGAATATTTCCATGGGAGCTGAAGCCCATCTAAGCTCTGCAGTGCCAGGTCTCACCCTCACTAGTGAGGAGACTTCTCAGTCGATAGAAAGTCTAAACCACATTGCACTTACGTAGCTATTATTGAGGCCAGGAGCACTGTACAATTTGAAGAAGGTTTGCAGTTAGATGGATATCTACAGTTAAATATAAGGGATTAAAAACCCTTCGGGGGCATCACCCAACCATTACCTGTCTGGACTTAGGCAGAAATGTCCCCTCAGGGCAACTTTTTCCCATAACGGCCCCAATATGGGGTTTCTTTCACTTTTCTCTGAAGCATCTGGAATTGGCCACCATCAGAGGCAGCTCAGTGGGCTAGAAGGACCATGGACCTGCCCTGGTAAGGCAATTCCTGTAAATCTAGGAGGGCAGAATCATAGAACTGGAAGGGACCTCGAGAGGTCACCTAGTCCAGTGCCCTGCACTCTAGGCAGGACTAAGTATTATCTAGACCATCCCTGACAGGTGTTTGTCCAACCTGCTCTTAAAAATCTCCAATGATGGAGATTCCACAACCTCCCTGGGCAATTTATTCCAGTGTTTAACAACCCTGACAATAGGGAAGTTTTTCCTAATGTCCAACCTAAACCTCCCTGGCTGCAATTTAACCCCATTGCTTCTTGTCCTATCCTCAGAGGTTAAGAAGAACAATTTATCTCCCTCCTCCTTGTAACAACCTGTTATGTACTTGAAAACTATTATCATGTCCCCTCTCAGTCTTCTCTTCTCCAGACTAAACAAACCCAATTTTTTCAATCTTCCCTCATAGGTAATGTTTTCTAGACTTTTCATCACCTTCGTTGCTCTTCTCTGGACTTTCTCCAATTTGTCCATATCCTTCCTGAAATATGGTGCCCAGAACTGGACACAATACTCCAGTTGAGGCCGTATCAGACTGGAGTAGAGCGGAAGAATTACTTCTTGTGTCTTGCTTACAACACTTCTGCTAATACATCCCAAAACGATGTTTGCCTTTTTTGCAACAGCGTTACATTGTTGACTCGGATTTAGCTTGTGATCCACTATGACCCCCAGATCCCTTTCCGCAGTACTCCTTCCTAGGCAGTCATTTTGCATTTGGAGTACTTTGCATTCGTCCTTATTGAATTTCATCCTATTTACTTCAGACCATTTCTCCAGTTCGTCCAGATCATTTTGAATTTTAATCCTATCCTCCAAAGCACTTGCAACCCCTCCCAGCTTGGTATCGTCAGCAAACTTTATAAGTGTACTCTCTATGCCATTATCTAAATCATTGATGAAGATATTGGACAGAATCACTTCCAATGAACTGAGAACTGACCCCAAGTCTCCCCCTAAACTGACTCAGCTCTTGAAAAGTTCCCTCACACGTTTGGTTTGTTTGGAGAAGCTGGTGGGGTTTGGGTTTCAGTGCGAGATGGGAGCGCAGCTTGCACACTCCTCCTGGGAGGAAGGAAAGATCAAGACCAGACCAAACCCCTCCTGTCCACTGCATGTGCTGCTGCTGCCTCCAGGGCTTAAGTTTTCCAAGAGCCGGGCTGAGCTGTGGGTCTGTTCTCCCAGGCCAGCCAGTGCCAAGAATGGGGAGTCCAAGAAAACAAGGCAAGTTGGCATAATGGATTCAGCATGTGTTGTCCTTACCTGGAGGCTGGAGAGGCGGTTTTCCAATATTCGCATTCATATAAATAGTTTCGTCCTCCATTCTCTGTCCTTCCCTGTGAGCTGAACGCTTGAGAAATGGTTTCCTTTGAGCAGCCTTATCACAATGGCTGGTTAACACATTTGAATATGCCCAGAAATAGAAATGGACAGCAAGGTCTGTAATTGGGAGGGTGAAAAGCCTCAGGCCACAGCGTTTAAGGCTGGACTTACATACAGCCTTTGAATTAAATACAAGAGAGATAAGCCATGCTGAGTGCTAGGCAAATACCATGGGCCCATATTCACTTTAATATTAATAATCTTATCAAAACGGAACATTTCCCTTCTAGGTCACGGATCCGTCCCATGTCAACAATGACCAAATGTTGTTCCCATCTGAGAGCTCTTTGGTGTCCTACGTGTGTTGAGTTGGTGGCTCTCGGTCCCATTTCTAGGGGACAGGTGTCCACATCACAATGAAACCATAACTACAATTAATATTATTTGTCACCTTGTTGGCAGTTCCCATGGAAAGTCAACGCTCTCCACTGGCCGTTACAGTCTCTTTGCCCTGTAGGTTGGTTGGGAACATTGGCAGGGAGTAGGGTTGTTGTCTGTGTCTCTCTGCTCTATAACGGGACACCTTTGTGTTTGCAGCCCAAATTTCCACTGGCCTTTTTTTTTTTCTTGACGCCATGGCACATTGCTAACTCATGTCTAACTTGCTACCTTCCTTGGCTCTTTGGATTCACTGCCTAGCGGGTTCCTGCAGCCCATGGACTGTGGCTTGGATTATTATTCCCCAAATGGACTAATTTAATTTTCCACAAAAGAACCTCAGCCTGTTGTTTTCTGCCCAGGTTTCATAGATTTTCAAGGCCGGAAAGGACTGTTCTAATCACCCAGTCTGATTTCCCGCACAGCACAGGCCAGAGATCTTCCCCATGCGATTCCTCCATCTAGCCCAGGATATCTGGTTCAACTACAGCAGATCTGTGAGAAGGAGCCATTCGCTCTGGATTTAAGACTCCAAGTGCTGGAGAACCCACCACCTCTCTAGGTAAGATGTTCTAATGGGCAGTTGCCCTTGTTTAAACCTAGGTGCTGTATTTCTTATCCGAATCTATCTAGCTACATTTTCCTCTTCCACTGGGCACGTCCATAACCCTTCCCATACACAGGGTATTCCTTTGTGTGGTCCTTAAAATCTTGAAGGTATCTCAGGTACTGAGAGAGCTTGCAGTCAGGCTGTGCAATAAAAGCACTGACTGTACAAATGGGATGGTGCTCACTGGGTGTCATATTCGTTCTCTCTCCTACGTGTTCCAGAACTTTACAGTGGTTGGGCAGTTGGTGTCCTGTTGCTGGTGCTTATGACATTGCTCATAACTGTCTCCCTGTGACTTTGTGGTATTAGTTTTATCCACGTGTTTGTTGCCTCCTGTCCTACACTTACATTGTCAGCTATTTTGGGAAAGGATCATTGTTCTGTTCATACAGCGCCTAGCACAATGGGGCTCTGAGTCTTGATTGGTGACCTCTAGACACTCTTGCAACACACTCACAATATGAGCTGGTCCCTTTTGCAAGTTAAAAGCTGATTCCTTTTCTAATTGGCAGTGCTACAAACTGCACTTGGGAATCTGAAAATCAGCTGAATTCTTTATCACTGTGTCTCCATGACCAGCAATACCGGTTCTGCAATCAGAATTTAGCTGGCAATCCTGCTAACACTGCATTAGTCAGTAGTAAAGCAAGTTGTGAAATGTTTTTTTTGTTCCCATTAAAATTTTTCCTGAAGACAAATGTCTTTGTCTACATTTTTCCTCATTTTTTTTTTACAAAACCCCTAAAAACTGAAATATTTTTAGGTGATGGCAACTGAATATTTTTGGTTTGGTTTTGTTTTCAGATTTTTTTCAATGAAAACCCAAGTTGATTTGGTCAAAAAATCAAACTATCCCTGCGGAAATCTGTCTTGACAGAAAAGCCTATTTTCATTGGGAAAAAAAAGTGTTGATCAAAAGATGTTGACCACCTGTAGTCAGTAGAGAATCTGCTGTACTCTCCCACAGCTTCATTGGTCCCCGCAGCAAACATCACATTTGTGTCAGTAACAGGAGCAAATATGTTGTGACTCTTGGCAAAAGTATAATTGACACCAGACAATTTATCTGACAAATCTCGTCTCCCATTCTATTTACGGGGTGTTTGCAAACAGCTTGTGGCTTTCTCAAGTGCTCTGTGGTGCAGTCACAAGAGTGGGGTTTATTCTCTCTCTCTTTACTGCTAATCTTTCAGGTGGTTAAGTCCATTAATGGCTATTAGCCAGGATGGGTAATGAATGGTGTCCCTAGCCTCTGTTTGTCAGAGGATGGAGATGGATGGCAGGAGAGAGATCACTTGATCATTGCCTGTTGGTCCACTCCCTCTGGGGAACCTGGCATTGGCCACTGTCGGTAGACAGGATACTGGGCTAGATGGACCTTTGGTCTGACCCGGTACGGCCGTTCTTATGTTCCTATGTTCTTATGACATAGAACCTGTCTTCATTGCCGTGGTCCTTCCATTCCCCATCCGTTCCGACATCTATCATGCTCACTTGGTGTCTCAGGCGCAACAGATCCCTGATTTGGAGCCTCTACTAGTCAATTATACATTGTGATAATGAATGAAATAAATAATTAAATCAAGTAAATAAATCAACATTTAATAACCAACAGATCATTGAATCCATTTTCAAGGAATGCAATACATGACATCTTGTTGCTGTTTGGGCCGGGCCTGGGGTCGTTCTAGGTGGTGGTTCTGCAAAGGTTCCTGCGCTGACTCAGGAGCATGGTACCAATCTCCGGGCGGGCTGTTAGAGAGCCGGGCACAACCCCGAAACGGGCTGTGAGGTCTAGACGTAGATTTCACAAACCAATGATCAAGTGCAAACTCCTCAGGCACCATAACAGCCTCAACATGGAGTCATAGCCAGTCCCTTGGGTGCTCCGACCTGTCTTGCCACCCAGGTGAGCTGTCTCTGTGATAGATGGTCCCAAAGAATCACAGCAATATTCAGGGTACTCCCAGTGCCAAAGGACCAGTCACTTACCCCATGGTCAGGAGAATCACCTTAGCTCTCACACCAAAGACCACGCTTGTAGCCAATCCTGTAATAAACTAAATAGAGATGTATTAACTAGGGAAAGGAAACAAGAGAGATATCTACAAGGATAAAGCAGGTAAACACGTATAAACAGAAATAAGTTAAAATCTGAAGTTTCAAAAAATACTAGAAGCTGCTATAATAAGCAAGCGCTAGATGACCTTTAGGGCTAACCCATGCTAAGCATTGGGGAATCTCCTGCTTATGCCTAGAAACCTTGTCCCCCAGAGTCCAAGCAGTGCAGAGATCCAGTTCCTTCTTGTTAGGGGTTTTTATCCACCTCTTCCCTCGTGCTCTGAGCTGCAAACTCAGCTGATGGAAGGAATCCACTTGCATGACTCGTCTTCGGGGGGAACGGCAGTATTCAGTAAAGTCTAAACACTAAACACATTCGCACACACCTAATAGTTATGGTAACACTACTGCCACTCGGGTGAGCCACACTGATCCCAGCCATGGATTTGTCAGTGTTCCACTCAGACATGGGGACTTTGGCTTGAGCTGCCACCTGGGCTGCCTGCGTCACATGTACCCAATAAAGGCCCTGATTTAGGAAAGCACTTAAGCACAAGTTTAAATTAATCCCAGTTCAGGACAGCACTTAAGCATGCAAACTTAATGTTAAGTTCATGGCTAAGTGCTGTCCTGACTAGGCATGTTTTCCTGAACTGGACTCCAGAATGGGGCCCTGATCCAGTAATAACGATACTCTTTATTCAAAACGATTTCCTGAATAATTTCTTTGTCTGCAGATTGTTCACTTGCAGATGGTTGTGAATGTTCCATCTTTAAAGTTCAATTACAGTTGCTCAGGTCTGAGTGGATAAATATGTCACATGGTATCCTTCTGTTCTCGGAATGAATGAAACTCTTAGAATCAGAATTCTGGGGCAAATATTTGTGCGTATCCATTTGATATTCTATTTCGGTCAATGTCTTTTAACATTTGTATAAATGTTTTTCTCTCTATCAACACTTCTCTCAGTAAACTCATTTGTTAGAACCTCTGCAAGAGCTGGTTAAATTTTTGTTATTGCAACATTTTTCCAGTGAAGTGGCTTTTTGACCAAAATGAAATGTTTTTGTGGGGGGCTGAAAGTCTGGGCGCTCAGCTCCCCAAGCAGCTGCCCTTGGGCTCCTGGCTTCTACTCTCCGCTGGGAGCCTTGCTGACCCCTGAGCTCTTAGCTCCCCGCTCCCCACCAGGAGTATGGCAACCACCCAGCTCCTGGCAGGGAGCTCCATGCCCAGAGTCCGGGCGGCTGCCAGGCTCCCCGTGGGGACCAGGGAGCTGGGAGCCTTGGTACATCCGGGCTCCCAGTGGGAAGCGGGGAGCCAGGTGGGCACAGCCCAGCTCACGGAGAGCGTGGGAAGCAAACAGGCTGGGAGCAGGGAGTCAGGACCGAAGGGGCAGCCCCGCTCCAAGCAGGGAGTGGGGAGCTGTTCAGACACAGCCCAGCTGGGAGCCGGGATCCAGGAACCCAGGGTGCAGCCGGGCTCTAGCTGGAGCTCCCAACCCGTCCCCGCTTTCTTGTCTGTGAAATGGACATGAATGACAGCCAGCAGCCGATGTGAGTAACCCACAGTGTCTACACTGACACTGCGTTGCCCTGATTATACCGACATGAGCCCTACGCCTCTCGTGGAGATGGAGTTATTATCTCAGTGTAGTATGGCACTTACATCAATGGGACCACGTCGACCTAACGCTGCAGTGTAGACCAAGCCAGAGGGTGAGATTCTGCCACTTTTACTCACGATGAGAAATACCTTAATTTGCAGCTGGTCCCCTTGAAATGAATGAACCTGCTCCGGGGGAAGGTATAACCCAGTGTGGATTAGCATGGCAGAACTCAGCATAAGAAGACAAGAACTTTTTGCAATTCCAATATATCTTTTCTGAGATGGGGTGACCACATCTGCACACAGTATTCAAGCCCTACTGCATCGGGAGGTTTTTGTAAGCTAGCTTCCATCTTCAGCCGACATGAGAAACAACATTTTCAGAGAAGGAAAGGGGGGTTTCCTGTTAAAAACAAGTTCCACCCCAGCCTAGTGTTAACCTCAAGAGAACATGCATTCGGGCTCTCTTTGTACTCTGTGTAGTAGGAGATTTCTGAGTTATCCACAGGCACAGTCAGATCAGCAAATTGGATTTTCTTATCAGCAGGCTACACTTCAGGAAGAGCAGTTTCAGATTTATCATCCCCCAGTTGTCTCCTACTCTCTCGGTTGCATGTTTTGTCATTTGGGTTTAACCAAAAGATTCTAATTTTAGTTAAAAGTCTTTTTCTCCATGCTAAGCAGTGCCCTGCAGCGCTCCTGAGCTCCGGATGGCCTCGTCTGGATGGGGAGAAAGGTTTGCCCTTAACTCAAGCTAAAACCTCGTGGAGACAAGGCAGGTCATATTTTTCACATGAGTTGTTAGGCTCCTCCACAGGTTTTAACTTGACCTGCTAATAACTCATGTGAAAACTACACACGGCCTTGTCTTCACTAGGATTTTACCTCAAGTTCGTTAACTCAAGTTCTAGGTCCAGTGTTGTTCAACATCTTCAGTAATGACCTGGGTGTAGGTATGGAGAGCAAACTGATCAAGTTTGCAGATGACACAAGGCTAGGAGGGGAGGGTTGCAACACTTTGGAGGATAAAGCTAAAATTCAGAGCGATCTTGCTAAATTGGAGAACTGGGCTACAGACAACAACATGAAATTCAAGAAAGACAAATGTAAGGTGCTACACATAGGGAAGAACAACCAAATACACAAATACAGAATGGGGGGAAACTGGTTTGACAGCAGCACTGCTGAGAAGGATCTGGGAGTTGTGGTGGATCCCAACCTCAACATGAGTCAGCAATGTGATGCTGTTGCAGAAAAAGCAAATGCAATTTTAGGTTGCATTAACAGAGGAATAGCCTGCAAGTCACAGGAGGTGACAGTACCGCTCTATTCGGCGCTGGGGAGGCCTCAGCTGGAGAACTGTGTCCAATTTTGGTCACCAATGTATAGAAAGGATGTAGAGAAACTGGAGAGTATCCAGAGGTGAACACAGATGGTCAGAGGGATGGAATGCAATGCAAGGCGTCTGAGCAAAGACTGAAGGAACTGGGTATGTTTGGTTTGGAAAAGAGGAGACTAACGGGGGACATGACAGCGGTCTTCAAACACTTGAAAGGTTGCCATAAAAAAGATGGAGAAAAGTTGTTCTCTTTTGCCACAGACGGCAGGACGAGAGGTGATGGGTTCAAACTACAGCACCGCAGATTGAGATTAAATCTCAGGACAAACTTCCTCAGTGTAAGAACAGTAGGACAATGGAACAGATGCCTAGGGGGATTGTGGAAGCTCCGTCACTGGAGGGTCTGGTTTAGACACAGCAAACCCAGCATCTTGGCAGGGGTTAGACTAGATGACCCTTGCGGCTCCTTCTAACTCGATGGTTCTATGATTCTATGAGTTAACGTCCCTCTTTTGCACTGACGACAAGGCCTTAAGGATTGGCTCCTGGCCCTCACTGCAGGTAGCTCCAGCCAGGCCTTTCCCTCTGGCTGGTGTGGGGGAAGGTGCTCCCTGATGCCTCCCTGACCCTGGATCCCCTCTGTGATACAGCAGGCTCCATTTTACAAGCAGCCCTGCCCCTACCATCGCGTGATGCCTGATCCAGCCAGCGTCCCAAACCCATCACCTGGGGGGGGGGACGACACGCTAACTGCACACTGATGGGGCTGAGCCCAAATCCTCTAAAAGGGGCACCCCGCCCCTGACCCCACCCACCTGGCAGGTGAGGGGGAAGCCGCTGCCAGGAGTCAGGCCATGCTGGACCAGTGGCGATGCTGGAGCAGGGCACAGAGATGCAATGGGCTGGGGGAGGCGGAGGCAGAATTATGTGTAACTGTGACACCCCCCTTCCCTGCCCCCCGGCACAACTCCTGCTGAAGCGCAGGCCTGAGCTCTGTCTTTTCAGGACTTCAAAAAGGATTGCACAGAATTGAAGCTCAGAGCTACGGTACCAGCCCCTGCCTGTAGCTGCCAGTCAGCTCAGAGAGTCCCAGACAATTTCTTAGTGAGCGAACGTTTAACACACACACGGCCCCTCGCAGACAGTAGTCGGGACACTTTTCAGTCCCTTCAGCCGCGCGGTTCGGCAGTAAATCTGCGGGGTTCCGTTCAGAGACTCCCGGTGCTGTTGCTGTTACATGTATTTCAGTGCAAGGTAACAACACAACACTCACTTGTGGAATATGGGCCACACCTTCCGAGCATTCCCTCTGATCTCACACAGATCAGTTCCCAGTCTCTGGGGGGTGTGTGTGTGTGCTCCAAATGTATGTGTCCCCTCTCTGGACTCTCCGGGGCCTGAGGAGAATGGCGGCGTCTCCGTCCCCGCCCAGCACCTCAGAATCTCCTCAGCAAACACCAGTACAAAGATCCGTCCGGCCAGCAGCAATTCCCGTCCCACGGCTAACAGACACCCATCTCCTCGCTGTTCAGTGAGATGGGGAATCAGGAGCCTGTTTCCAAGGGGGTTCAGGAACTGGGATGCAGCTGTCACAGCAGACACAGCTCTTGGTCCCGCATGGATCAGTCACCAAGCCCCCAGGGCTGTCTCTAGAGCCCATGTTTGTAACCTTTCCCCCTCAGCTCTGACCGGCTCAGCTCTCGGTGAGTGTGTGGAACCTGCGAGGCTGCTTGTCCTGCCTGGAAACTTCCTGTACGACCCCAGAGATGGCTACCAAGGCCGTGTCCACGCTACAACGTTATGTCGGCGTTCAGCCACCACAGTTTGTGTATGGCTGGGCATGTGCCCACTTGGCTGCTTGTACCAGTGCTGCTCATACTCACCAGGAGTGTTTGTGTAACACGCTAACCTTTGATTCCACACGTGCCCCCTCTCGTCCCATGTTACCGCCGGAGCAGTGAACAGGTTCTGTCTCTTTGGACAGCAGATCTCCCACCTGTGGCTGGTCACACATAGGAAAAAGATGCGGATTTGGACAGTCGTGGATGCCCGTAGGATACGGCCGGCCTTCGAGGGCGGGTGCGCCACGGTCGGGAGGGGGGTGCCATGGTCCGGAGGCAAGAGGCAGGACGCAGGCCTGGCCTCACACTGCCCCCAGCCTGCCCCTCACCGTGCTTTAGTGGGATGACGCTGGAGGCCCCTCAACACAAGCGGGCCCCGGACACAGAGCAGGACTGCCATGGCTGGGGCAGAGCTGGGGGCAGCCCAGGAGGGGAGAGGGCACAGGCTTCCCCAGGCCCAGCCCCTCCGCTGCATGACCTCCAACAGCCAACCGCACGCGCGGCGCACGGGGATGTGCCTTTACGCTCTCGCCAGAGCCCCACCTGCAAGAGAGGGCCACAAAAGGCTGGGCACAGGGGGCTGCAACAATGTGAATAGTGGGGTGCTGAGAGCCACTGAACCGAACTGTAACCCTGCATGTGATGGAAACCGCTTCCAGCCAGGGGGAGCGGCAGCCCCCCTAGATCCAGCACCTATGGCCAGGCGCTGCCGACAGAGCGCTGTCTTCCTCTTCCCTCACACCTCCGTCGCCCATCAAACCGTCTCTCCCCTCCACGCTCTCCCCCTCCTCCTCCTTCCCCCATCCAACCGCCTCTCCCCTCCCCTCCTCCCCCTCCTTCCCCAAACAACCGCCTCTCACCTCCACGCCCTCCCACTCCTTCCCCGTCCAAGCATCTCCCCCCTCCCCCTGTTTCCCCCATTGAATGTAGTACCAGATTTGCCCATTACTTTGGGGTCTGCTCATTTATTCGGGTTACTCTTATGGGGGAGGGGGGTTCTGTAATTCTATCAATGGCCTGGTCTACACTATGACTTTAATTCGGATTTAGCAGCGTTAAATCGAATTAACCCTGCACTCGTCCACACAACGAAGCCATTTATTTCGAAATAAAGGGCTCTTAAAATCGATTTCTGTACTCCACCCCGACGAGCGGAGTAGCGCCAAAATCGATATTGTCATTTCGAATTAGGGTTAGTGTGGCCGCAATTCGATGGTATTGGCCTCCGGGAGCTGTCCCACAGTGCACCATTGTGACTGCTCTGGACAACAATCTGAACTCGGATGCACTGGCCAGGTAGACAGGAAAAGCCCCGCGAACATTTGAATTTCATTTCCTGTTTGCCCAGCATGGAGAGCACAGGTGACCACAGAGAGCTCATCAGCACAGGTGACCATGCAGGCCGATAATCGAAAAAGAGCACCAGCATGGACCGTACGGGAGGTACTGGATCTGATCGCTATATGGGGAGAGGATTCAGTGCTAGCAGAACTTGGTTCGAAAAGACGAAATGCCAAAACTTTTGAAAAAATCTCCAAGGGCATGATGGAGAGAGGCCACAATAGGGACTCAGATCAGTGCCGCGTAAAAGTCAAGGAGCTCAGACAAGCCTATCAAAAAACAAAGGAGGCAAACGGTCACTCCGGGTCAGAGCCGCGGACATGCCGCTTCTACGCCGAGCTGCATGCAATTCTAGGGGGGGCCGCCACCACTAACCCACCTCTGACCGTGGATTCCGAGGCGGGGGTAATCTCATCAGCTACACTTTAGGATTCTGCAGACGGGGAAGAGGAGGAGGAGGAGGACGAGCTTGCTGAGAGCACACAGCACTCTGTTCTCCCCAGGATCTTTTTCTCAGCCTGAGTGAAGTACCCTCCCAAGCCTCTCAAGGCAGTATTCAAGACCATGACACAATGGAAGGGACCTCAGGTGAGTTTACCTTTTAAAATATAAAACTTGTTTTAAAAGCAAGCGTTTTTTAATGATTACTTTGCCCTGAGGACTTGGGATGCATTCGCGGCCAGTACAGCTACTGGAAAAGTCTGTTAACGTGTCTGGGGATGGAGCGGAAATCCTCCAGGGACATCTCCATGAAGCTCTCCTGGAGGTACTCCAAAAGCCTTGCCACAAGGTTTCTGGGCAGTGCAGCCTTTTTCCGTCCTCCATGGTAGGACACTTGACCACGCCATGCTAGTAGCAAGTAATCTGGTATCATTGCATGACAAAGCCTGGCAGCGTACGGTCCCGGTGTTTGCTGGCATTCAAGCAACATCCGTTCTTTATCTCGTTGTGTTATCCTCAGGAGAGTGATATCGCTCATGGTAACCTGGTTGAAATACGGGAATTTAATTAAGGGGACAGAGGTGGCCGTTCCTACTGGGCTCTTTGCCTGTGGCTGAAAAGAAATCCTTCTCTGCAGTTAGCCAAGTCCCGGGGGGGGAGGGGGGGAGGGGGAGAATTGGCCCTGAGCTTTTCGCGTTTGGCTAGCAGCGATCTTCCCTGATACCAGCCATGTGGTGGGGGGAGGGATAAAGCGATCATCCAGAGAATTGGATGGGGGGGGGTTAGTTTGTTTTCTGCTGCTGAAGGTTAACAGGAAAACTGCAGCAATCAACGGGCTTTGCTTGGTATGTGGGAAAGGAGGGCGCAGAAGCCAAAAGACAGTGGCTTACCATGGCCGCATGCAAGCCGAATTCTGTTGCCCGGACCTGCATCTGTGATCTCTAGCAGCAAAACCACAGGCACTCAATATTAAGAGGCAAAATGCGACCTTGCACAGAAATCACATGTGCTATGTAATGTGAATAGTTTTGGTCACCGTGAAAGAGTATAAGCATTGTTCTGTAAAATGTATCTTTTTAAAAAATTCTCTCCTTTTTTCCCTCCCTCCAGCATCTGCAAATTTTTCAAGCCTCCCTCCTCCGTCCCGAAGGCTATCTCAGATAAGGCGTCGGAAAAAGAAGACGCGAGACGAGATGTTCGCGGAAATCATGGAATCCACCCGCAATGAAAGAGCTCATCTGAATGAGTGGAAGGACACAGTTTCAAAGTATAGGAAAGATGCCAGTGAACGTGAGGACAGGAGGGACCAATGTGAGGACATGAGGGACCAACGTGAGGACAGGAGGGACCAACGTGAGGACAGAAGGGACCAACGTGAGGAGAGGAGAGACGCTTGAGATGAGAGGTGGCGGCAGGAAGATCAGAGGAGGCAGGATGCAACGCTGGGGCTGCTGCGTGAGCAAACAGACATGCTCCGGCGTCTGGTGGAGCTTCAGGAATGGCAGCAGGATAACAGAGTGCCGCTGCAGCCGCTGTATAACCCCCCTCCCCCCTCCCCATGTTCCATAGCCTCCTCACCCAGACGTGTAAGAACGCGGGGGGGGGGGGAGGCTCCGTACACCCTCCCACTCCACCCCAGTGGACAGCCCAAGCAAAAGGCTGTCATTTTTTTGACCTTTTTTTAGTGGCCCTTTCCTTCCCGCCGATTCTCCTCCCAAACCCCACCCGGGTTCTCTCCCTCTTTTTATAATCAATTAATAAAGAATAAATGATTTTTAAATGATAGTGACTTTATTTCCTTTGAAAGCAAGCTGGGGGAAGGGGGAGGGTGGGTTCCTTACAGAGAATGAGTCAATAAAGGGGGCGGGTTTTCATGAAGGAGAAACAAACAGAAATTTCACACTGTAGCCTGGCCAGTCATGAAACTGGTTTTCAAAGCTTCTCTGATGCGCAGCGCTTCCTGGTGTGCTCTTCTAATCGCCCTGGTGTCTGGCTGCGCGTAATCAGCAGCCAGGCGATTTGCCTCAGCCTCCCACCCCGCCATAAAGGTCTCCCCGTTACTTTCACAGAGATTGTGGAGCACACAGCAAGCAGCAATAACAATGGGGATATTGGTTTGGCTGAGGTCTGAGCAAGTCAGTAACGATCACCAGCGACCTTTTAAACGTCCAAATGCACATTCTACCACCATTCTGCACTTGCTCAGCCTGTAGTTGAACAGCTCCTGACTCCTGTCCAGGCTGCCTGTGTATGGCTTCATGAGCCATGGCATTAAGGGGTAGGCTGGGTCCCCAAGGATAACTATAGGCATTTCAACATCCCCAACGGTTATTTTCTGGTCCGGGAAGTAAGTCCCTTGCTGCAGCCGTTTAAACAGAGTAGTGTTCCTGAAGACGCGAGCATCATGAACCCTTCCCGGCCACCCCACGTTGATGTCGGTGAAACGTCCCTTGTGATCCACAAGTGCTTGCAGCAACAATGAAAAGTACCCCTTGCGGTTTATGTACTGGGTACCCTAGTGCTCCGGTGCCAAGATAGGGATATGGGTTCCATCTATCGCCCCACCACAGTTAGGGAATCCCATTGCAGCAAAGCCATCCACTATGACCTGCACATTTCCCAGAGTCACTATCTTTCATAGCAGCAGCTCAGTGATTGCTTTGGCTACATGCATCACAGCAGCCCCCACAGTAGATTTGCCCACTCCAAATTGATTCCCGACTGACCGGTAGCTGTCTGGCGTTGCAAGCTTCCACAGGGCTATCGCCACTCGCTTCTCAACTGTGAGGGCTGCTCTCATCTTGGTATTCTGGCACTTCAGGGCAGACGAAAGCAAGTCACAAAGTTCCATGAAAGTGCCCTTACGCATGCGAAAGTTTCGCAGCCACTGGGAATCGTCCCATACCTGCAACACTATGCAGTCCCACCAGTCTGTGCTTGTTTCCCGGGCCCAGAATCGGCATTCCATGGATAGAACCTGCCCCATTAACAACATGATCTCCAAAGCACCGGGGCCCGCGGTTTGAGAGAATTCTGTGTCCATGTCCATGTCCATGTCCTCATCACTCTTGTCTCTGCACTGCCGTCGCCGCCTCCTCCTCTCCTTGTTTTTCTGGTCCTGGTTCAGCATAAACTGTACGAGAACGCGCGAGGTGTTTACAATGTTCATGACTGCTGTCTTGAGCTGAGCGGGCTCCATTCTTGCCGTGGTATGGAGTCTGCAGTGTTCACCCAGGAAAAAAGGCGCAAAATGGTTGTCTGCCATTGCTTTCATGGAGGGAGAGGTGAGGCTGTACCCAGAACCACCTGCGACAATGTTTTTTGCCCCATCAGGCACTGGGATCTCAGCCCAGAATTCCAATGGGCGGGGGAGTCTGCGGGAACTATGGGATAGCTATGGGATAACTACCCACAGTGCAACGCTCCGGAAATCGATGCTAGCCCAGGTACATGGACGCACACCGCCGAATTAATGTGCTTAGTGTGGCCGCATACATTCAACTTTATACAATCTGTTTCCAAAATTCAAATTCTGTAAATTCGGATTAATCCCGTAGTGTAGACATACCCAATGTACTGCTTGTGTCTCATGTGTGTTCATATGGAGCTCTACTTCTCCCTTCTGCAAGTCCCCTCCCAATGGAGCTATCCTGCAGGACTTAGGTTCCCTAGGGCTGGGGTCCTCCAGCCCCAGAACCGGATGCGCGCACTCACACAGACACACAGACACACACACATATTAACAGAGCAAGTCTGAGCGGACCGGGTCAATGGGCTGGATCGAGCAGCACCTTCAAGCTGCCCCCCTTCATATGCCCCTGGGCTCAACGGACTGGGTCAAATAGCACTTTCAAGCTGCCACCCTTATGTGTCCCAGATTCAGCACGTCTCTATCCCCACTCTCACATCACAATTGTACTGGCAGTAACCTACTTGATGAGCAAACCCCACAGGATTTTGGGCGCTGCAGGGATCTTTAGCGTAGGTAAAAGAAGCGTTGCTGTAGAGTGAATGGGGGAAGCTAAAAACACAAAAGAGAAAAGTTCAGCAAGAGAGAGAGAAGCAACCAGCTGAACCATACAAGTTATTTATTGAATAATAGTGATCACTATACAAGAAGAGCTAAACCAACATAACACACATTATTAAAGGTTAATACCTAAGGCAGAAAGGAAAACAGAGAGAGAAAGAGAGGGACCTCACCCACTCCATGAGGCTTGAACTGGTCGGGGTTCCCAGCTGATGGTGCCAGCTCAGGGTCCTGAGTGCTGGAGACAGGCAGAGCCCCCAGTACGATCAGTCAGGAGAAGATGGAGTCCCGGTGGAACTGATGCAGCGCTTGGATCTAAGCATCAGAACCCTGACTGGAGGGTGAGTAGGAATCTTTGTAGATGTAAGCAGAGTCAGGATAAGCTCTACCCTGACATCTGGTGGTGAATTATGGCGAGGGTGGAAAAGAACATCAGGGGCTGATCTTGTTTGCATAGGCACACCCACCCGCCTAGCCTGGGACCACAACAACTGAAAGTGGTTACTTTGGCTGGTGTGGGCCAGGCTGACTGGCAGGAAGCCCAGCTGCAAGATACTGACATTCGTGACACACTACTTGCTAAAAGGGAGGGGCGAAGCCCAGCCGCAGTTGTCCCACCTAACCCGGAGGGTAAACTATTATTGAGAGAATGGACCAAACTAAAACTGATTCAGGGAGTGCTACACCGAGTGACCACAGACCCTTTACAAAAGCAACGGACTCAACTAGTGCTGCCGAAAGAGTACAGAGCCCTGGCCATGAGGGCCCTGCATGATGACTTTGGACATTTAGGGATGGAGAGGACCCTGGAACTTATTCGTAGTAGGTTCTATTGGCCCTGGATGGCTGAAGATGTTCGCAGGAAATGTGAGACCTGCGCTCGATGTGTGCAAAGGAAAACTCTGCCCACGAGGGCTGTATATCTGAAGAACATCACCAGCAACAAACCTCTGGAGCTGGTATGCATTGATTTCTTGTCTTTAGAAGTAGACAAGAGGAACATTGGGAACATTCTAGTAGTGACTGACCATTATACGCGATATGCGCAGGCATATCCCACACGTGATCAGAGAGCCACCACTGTCGCTCGAGTACTGTGGGAAAAATATTTCTCAGTTTATGGATTCCCAGCCCGGATACACTCTGATCAGGGGCGGGACTTTGAGAGTCACCTTCTGAAGGAGGTGCTGAGGATAGCGGGAATTAAAAGGTCTAGAACAATGCCTTATCACCCACAAGGTGATCCTCAGCCAGAGAGGTTCAACCGAACCCTATTAGATATGTTGGGGACTTTGCGACCAGAGCAGAAGGCAACCTGGAGCCAACGTCACATTTCTGGTGCACGCCTACAACACCACAAAGAACGATGCTACGGAAGTCACCCCATATCTCTTAACGTTTGGGCGAGAACCAAGATTACCCATAGACCTGTGCTTTGGTGTATCAGAGGATGGAGATAGCTATGAAACTCATCAGCAATATGTATCCCAACTAAGAGAAAAGCTGCGGGATGCTTATCACTTAGCTACATCTGCGGCTCAGAAGAACGCAGACCGCAACAAACATCGATATGATGCTAGGGTACGTCTGCAAGAACTCCAGCCAGGGGACAGAGTCCTGCTGCGAAATGTGGGTATTGCTGGCAAACACAAGATAGCTGACAGATGGAAGGCAATACCTTACTTGGTGATGGAAAAGCTAGGAGACCTGCCAGTCTACAAGATCAAACCTGAAGAGGGTCCAGGGCAGATAAAGACAGTGCACAGAAACCTTTTGCTCCCTGTGGGGGAATTGGTAGGCACCACTTATGAGATGGGCCACAACAGGGCAACCGGGCAGAACGAAGGTGCTGGACCAAAGCCGCTCTCCAACGTGGACAGCCGGCCCCCTGCAGCTAACCTACCCCTATGCAGCACATCCGAGAGTGAGTCTGAGGAGGAAGACACAACCATGGTGTATCCTGGGATGGAGACAAGATTTCAGTCTCGATCAGCTGAATCAAAAGAGAGCTCTTCCTCTTCCGCCCTAAACCCCATGGCAGAAGTATTTAGGCCCATTCCTGACACCCCTGAGGCACTGGTGGGACCCCTGTGTGATGACACACACAGGTTATTGGACAGTGGAGACATACAGGTGGAGGATGTCCTGGGCACCTTGGACCCTCCACTGTTAGAACTAGAAATGCAGGGGCCTATGCCAGTAGCCGAGGGGCCCTCAAAGGAAACCTCTCCATCCGTCGCTCAAGAAGATGTCCCCCCTACCACGCCAGCAGAGATTCTCAATAGACGAGACAGGGTAATAAGACCAGTAAAACGGTTAACTTATGATGCACCTGGGGTGACTAGTGAGGAGCCAATACATTCATTCATAGATTCATAGATTCTAGGACTGGAAGGGACCTCGAGAGGTCATCGAGTCCAGTCCCCTGCCCGCATGGCAGGACCAAATACTGTCTAGACCATCCCTGATAGACATTTATCTAACCTACTCTTAAATATCTCCAGAGATGGGGATTCCACAACCTCCCTAGGCAATTTATTCCAACGTTTAACCACCCTGACAGTTAGGAACTTTTTCCTAATGTCCAACCTAGACCTCCCTTGCTGCAGTTTAAGCCCATTGCTTCTTGTTCTATCCTCAGAGGCTAAGGTGAACAAGTTTTCTCCCTCCTCCTTATGACACCCTTTTAGATACCTGAAAACTGCTATCATGTCCCCTCTCAGTCTTCTCTTTTCCAAACTAAACAAACCCAATTCTTTCAGCCTTCCTTCATAGGTCATGTTCTCCAGACCTTTAATCATTCTTGTTGCTCTTCTCTGGACCCTTTCCAATTTCTCCACATCTTTCTTGAAATGCGGTGCCCAGAACTGGACACAATACTCCAGCTGAGGCCTAACCAGAGCAGAGTAGAGCGGAAGAATGACTTCTCGTGTCTTGCTCACAACACACCTGTTAATACATCCCAGAATCACGTTTGCTTTTTTTGCAACAGCATCACACTGTTGACTCATATTTAGCTTGTGGTCCACTATAACCCCTAGATCCCTTTCTGCCGTACTCCTTCCTAGACAGTCTCTTCCCATTCTGTATGTGTGAAACTGATTTTTTCTTCCTAAGTGGAGCACTTTGCGTTTATCTTTGTTAAACTTCATCCTGTTTAACTCAGACCATTTCTCCAATTTGTCTAGATCATTTTGAATTATGACCCTGTCCTCCAAAGCAGTTGCAATCCCTCCCAGTTTGGTATCATCCGCAAACTTAATAATTGTACTTTCTATACCAATATCTAAGTCGTTAATGAAGATATTGAACAGAGCTGGTCCCAAAACAGACCCCTGCGGAACTCCACTCGTTATGCCTTTCCAGCAGGATTGGGAACCATTAATAACAACTCTCTGAGTACGGTTATCCAGCCAGTTATGCACCCACCTTATAGTAGCCCCATCTAAATTGTATTTGCCTAGTTTGTCGATAAGAATATCATGCGAGACCGTATCAAATGCCTTACTAAAGTCTAGGTATACCACATCCACAGCTTCTCCCTTATCCACAAGACTCGTTATCCTATCGAAGAAAGCTATCAGATTGGTTTGACATAATTTGTTCTTTACAAATCCATGCTGGCTGTTCCCTATCACCTTACCACCTTCCAAGTGTTTGCAGATGATTTCCTTAATTACTTGCTCCATTATCTTCCCTGGCACAGAAGTTAAACTAACTGGTCTGTAGTTTCCTGGGTTGTTTTTATTTCCCTTTTTATAGATGGGCACTATATTTGCCCTTTTCCAGTCTTCTGGAATCTCTCCTGTCTCCCATGATTTTCCAAAGATAATAGCTAGAGGCTCAGATACCTCCTCTATTAGCTCCTTGAGTATTCTAGGATGCATTTCATCAGGCCCTGGTGACTTGCAGGCATCTAACTTTTCTAAGTGATTTTTAACTTGTTCTTTTTTTATTTTATCTGCTAAACCTACCCCCTTCCCATTAGCATTCACTAGTTAGGCATTCCTTCAGACTTCTCGGTGAAGACCGAAACAAAGAAGTCATTAAGCATCTCTGCCATTTCCAAGTTTCCTGTTACTGTTTCTCCCTCTTCACTAAGCAGTGGGCCTACCCTGTCTTTGGTCTTCCTCTTGGTTCTAATGTATTGATAAAAAGTCTTCTTGTTCCCCTTTATTCCCTTAGCTAGTTTGAGCTCATTTTGTGCCTTTGCCTTTCTAATCTTGCCCCTGCATTCCTGTGTTGTTTGCCTATATTCATCCTTTGTAATCTGTCCTAGTTTCCATTTTTTATAGGACTCCTTTTTATTTTTTAGATCATGCAAGATCTCGTGGTTAAGCCAAGGTGGTCTTTTGCCACATTTTCTATCTTTCCTAACCAGCGGAATAGCTTGCTTTTGGGCCCTTAATAGTGTCCCTTTGAAAAACTGCCAACTCTCCTCAGTTGTTTTTCCCCTCAGTCTTGATTCCCATGGGACCTTACCTATCAGCTCTCTGAGCTTACCAAAATCCGCCTTCCTGAAATCCATTGTCTCTATTTTGCTGTTCTCCCTTCTACCCTTCCTTAGAATTGCAAACTCTATGATTTCATGATCACTTTCACCCAAGCTGCCTTCTACTTTCAAATTCTCAACGAGTTCCTCCCTATTTGTTAAAATCAAGTCTAGAACAGCTTCACCCCTAGTAGCTTTTTCAACCTTCTGAAATAAAAAGTTGTCTGCAATGCAGTCCAAGAATTTGTTGGATAGTCTGTGCCCCGCTGTGTTATTTTCCCAACATATATCCAGATAGTTGAAGTCCCCCATCACCACCAAATCTTGGGCTTTGGATGATTTTGTTAGTTGTTTAAAAAAAGCCTCATCCACCTCTTCCACCTGGTTAGGTGGCCTGTAGTAGACTCCTAGCATGACATCACCCTTGTTTTTTACCCCTTTTAGCCTAACCCAGAGACTCTCAACACTTCCGTCTCCTATGTCCATCTCTACCTCAGTCCAAGTGTGTACATTTTTAATATATAAGGCAACACCTCCTCCCTTTTTCCCCTGTCTATCCTTCCTGAGCAAGCTGTATCCATCCACACCAACATTCCAATCATGTGTATTATCCCACCAAGTTTCAGTGATGCCAACAATGTCATAGTTGTATTTATTTATTAGCACTTCCAGTTCTTCCTGCTTATTACCCATACTTCTCGCATTTGTATATAGGCATCTAAGATACTGGTTTGATCTTTCCTCCCGGTTTTGTCCTGACCCTCCTTTCTCTCTGCCAATATAGCCCCACACTCCCTCTCGTCTCCGACCCATCTCCCAGGTCTCCATGTTCCCCACTTACCTGCGGGCTTTGCTCACCTGTCCCCGTCGAACCTAGTTTAAAGCCCTCCTCACTAGGTTAGCCAGTCTGTGTCCAAATAGGGTCTTTCCCCTCCTCGAAAGGTGAACACCATCTCTGCCTAGCAGTCCTTCCTCAAATAGCATCCCGTGGTCTAGGAAGCCAAAGCCCTCCTGGCGACACCATCTTCGCAGCCAGGCATTCACCTCCATGATGCATCTGTCTCTGCCCGGGCCCCTACCTTTGACAGGAAGAATCGAAGAGAATACCACCTGCGCTCCAAACTCCTTCACCCGTACTTCCAGAGCCCTGTAGTCACTCTTGATCCGCTCAGTGTCACACCGCGCAGTATCATTTATGCCCACATGGATGAGTAGCATGGGGTAGTAGTCAGAGGGCTGGATAATCCTCGACAATGCCTCCGTAACGTCTCGGATACGGGCTCCCGGCAGGCAGCATACCTCCCGAGATGAAATGTCAGGGCGACAGATGGGCGCCTCCGTCCCCCTCAGCAGAGAGTCTCCGACCACCACTACCCTACGTTTCCTATTCGCAGTGGTGGCAGCAGACCTCCCAGCCTTAGGGGTACGAGGCTTCTCCTCCTTTACTGTAGGGGGTGATGCCTTCTTTCCTGTATCAAGAAGAGCATAACGGTTACCTATTACCACAGCGGGAGGGTTCGGAGCAGGGGTGGAGCACTGCCTGCTGCCAGAAGTAACCAGCTGCCAGTGTCCACCCTGAGCCATCTCCTCCTCCACCAGTGGTGTATCAGCAGTCCTGTGTCCTGGGACAGCTACCTCAGCTGTCTCCACATGGACACTGTCCAGGAATTGCTCGTGGATTCGGATGCTTCTCAACCTAGCCACCTCCTCCTGTAGCTCTCCCACCTGCTGCCTGAGAGATTCCACCAGCAGGCACCTTTCACATTGGATGGTCCCCCCAGCCTGGATATCAGTAAGTGGAAATTGCAAGTTACAGTCTCTGCAAAACCACACCAGGATCTGGGTAGAAGCATCCATGCTCAGGCGCTCTGTCTGGCTACAGGCGCAGGTGGAGGAGACAGAAGCAGTGCTGGCACAGGTGTTGCGGGTCTTCCTAACCATCGTAAGCCTCCCTCTGTCAAACTCCCGTCTGCAGCCCCCTGTCCGCTGAAAGGGTTGTTTAAGCAAGAAGTTTAAAGTTTTAAGGGGAATAAAGGGAAAACAGATAGAACCGGCAAGGGACCCTCGCCCCTTCCCACTCCCCTTCCAAAGTCCCTTGCGAAACTCCCTGTTAGCAGCCCCTGTTCGCAAAAGCTCCCTGGTCGCTTGTGCGCTGCTTTATAAAGCCCTGGCCTGTATGAATGCCCCGCCCACTGATTAAGGCTCAGCCAATTACCAGAGGCTTCTAGGTTTCAAACCTTCCTTTGAAGCTCACAGCTTCCAACTGTCAGCCACAGCACACGGTCCTTCAAACAACCAAACAAACAAACAGACTGCCAAACACAAGCTCAGCACACAGCAAGTAACCCCCAAACACAAACAAACACACACTGCAGACAGTCACTTACCCCAAAAGGGTGCTGTATTGCTCCTCCTTCACCTGGAGAACTCCCTTGCGAAACTCCCTGTTAGCAGCCCCTGTTCGCAAAAGCTCCCTGGTCGCTTGTGTGCTGCTTTAGCACACAGGCTTGTGAGAGAGTGAGAGAGGTTGGGGACAGGTATGTGTACCTGATGGTATGGGCCCCTTTTGAGGGCCTGGAACACCAATTGCACTATTCCCCCCTCTCTCCACTGTTGAATAGCAGAGCTAAGTTTGCTTCCATTAGGAGTCTAACTAGAAGTTAAGTATCAGAGGGGTAGCTGTGTTAGTCTGAATCTGTAAAAAGCAACAGAGGGTCCTGTGGCACCTTTGAGACTAACAGAAGTATTGGGAGCATAAGCTTTCGCGGGTAAGAACCTCCAGATGCATCTGAAGAAGTGAGGTTCTTACCCACGAAAGCTTATGCTCCCAATACTTCTGTTAGTCTCAAAGGTGCCACAGGATCCTCTGTTGCTTTTAGCTAGAAGTTGCTGAACTGAATTCACTTTGGGCCAATGTTGCACCAGCACTGGGGCTCCCCTACTACAAGCTGAAATCACTAAAATAGCTAAAATTGCTGAGCTGAGATCACTGAGTGCTGTGCTAACCAGTGGGGGAGCCTGAAGATATATTTCTAAGCAGCTGGGAGAGCCAAGCAGTTTGTGGGATGGTTGGAGCGGCCCATGGAACAGTGAGCGGAGCGGCGCGGAGCAGAGCTGAGCCATTTGCGGGGGCAGCTGGAGCAGTTCATGGGATGGCTGGTGGAGTGGAGCAGCTGGCAGAGCTGAGCAGTTTGTGGGCTGGTTGGAGCGGCCCACGGAACGGGGAGCAGAGCGGAGCAGTTTGCGGGGACGGCTGGAGGAGCGGAGCGGCTGGTAGAGCGGAGCCATTTGTGGTAAAGGCTGCAGCAGAACTCAACAGAGAGGTGGGGCAGTCGGCATTGGACCACGTAAGGTGCCCCTTAACATCCTGTGTGCCCCCCCCATTTCTGCCCAGGCTGGGGGGGGGAGTGTTAAAACTCTGTAGGTAAACTTTTGAACTCTGGGGCGGCACTGACCAGGGACAGAGACTTTGGGGTTGTTGGACTTTGGGGTGATTGGACTTAAGACCCTGAGGGGAAAAGGACACCGCCAAACTTACTTGGAGGTGGGTCTTTTGCTCATGGTTTGTGTTATGAATCCTGTTTGTGGTGTTTCCCCAACATGATGCCGCATTGTTTCCCTCCTTTATTAAAAGGCTTTTGCTACACTCAGACTCCGTGCTTGCGAGAGGGGAAGTATTGCCTCCTAGAGGCGCCCGGGGGGGTGGTATGTAATTGTCCCAGGTCACTGGGTGGGGGCTCGAGCCGGTTTTGCATTGCGTTATTGAAACGGAACCCCTAGATACAGAACCCGGCCCTTGTTGCTGCCAACTTAGATGGGCAGAAGGGTTACATAGAGAAAATACAGTGGTTCAAGGGAGAACACAGGATTTGTTTATGGGTAAACTGATGACTCAAGGGTTTTCTTTAGGCTAGCCCAGGGGTTGGCATCCTTTCAGAAGTGATGTGCCGAGTCTTCATTCATTCACTCTAATTTAAGGTTTCACATGCCAGTCATACATTTGAACGGTTTTAGAAGGTCTCTTTCTATAAGTCTACATGCAACAATAGTTTAGTTATATATTATACAGTAAATAAGGTTTTAAAAATATTTAAGAACCTTCATTTAAAATTAAATTAAAATGCAGAGCCCCCCGGACCGGTGGCCAGGACCCGGGCACTGTGAGTGCCACTGAAAATCAGCTCGTGTGCCGCCTTTGGCACACATGCCATAGGTTGCCTACCTCTGGGCTAGACAATAGGAGCTGATCACTCTTGGCTATGGGAGGTGTTTTCTTCCAGGGAGCTCACAATGCAACTAGGCTGCTTCAGTATTTTGAATAGCAATCAAGGATTCATTACTAGAATTGGTCTGATAATTGCTGAGCTGGGTGTGGGCAGGCGTAGGTTCATTAACATCTGGAGCAGAGATCCCCCATGATGCCATGCTTCCCTGCTTTTCTAGTCCCAGAGTTCAGTGCGGTTCTCTGCTCTCCATTCTGTATGCTAATGGAGATGTCTTAGTCTTGTCACTCTTGTCAGGAGGGGTCTAGGTGTGTCTCCCAACGCCCTTCACTGCTCTCTGCAAGCCTTTTCTCTGATGGGTTTTGATTTAAGCAGAGGCTGGTGTGTGGGCGGGTTTCTATCATCAGTCAGACAGGCTGGATACTGCGCCCTGCCTCCCCAAGAACACAGAGCTGACAGGTATCAAACCACCTCTCCCCTCCGCCCCGTCCCCTCCTTCCCCCATCCAACCGTCTCTCCCCTCCACCCGTCCCCCTCCCCCTCCCCTCCTTCCCCATTCAACCACCTCTCCCCTCCGCTCCCCTCCCCTGCCCTCCCCCTCCTTCCCCATCCAACCACCTCTCCCCTCAACCCCTCCCACTCCCCCTCCTTCCCCATCCAACCCCCTGCACCCCACCCACCGCCCTCCTCCCTCACCTCCCTGCCCCACCCCCAGGGCTGCTGTCAGAGGGAGGCTCTAACCCAGGAGGCTGCTGAAAGGACCCACAGGCCAGTGATCAGGGGCTCGGCTGAGCACGAAGGCAGGAGAATGGCGAGAGACAATATCTATGAGAACATGGAGGTGACAGAAGCTGCTCCCCAGCCCAA
>NW_020664985.1:0-6558 GCF_002925995.2 Terrapene triunguis
TTGGGCATCTGAGTGCTAAAGACAAGCACACTTCTGTGAGCTGTTTTCGGGTAAACTTGCAGCTCTGGGACAAATGATTCAGACCCTGGGTCTGTGTTGGAGCAGACGGGAGTGTCTGGCTCAGCAAGACAGAGTGCTGGAGTCCTGAGCTGGCAGGGAAAACAGGAGCAGAGGTAGTCTTTGCACATCCGGTGGCAGCTCCCAAGGGGGTTTCTGTGATCCAACCCGTCACAACAATATTCTAACATATCACCTCTGTATGTATAACAGATTCTCTAGTATAAAGATAAGATATTTTCAGGTCAACATGGTCATTTTTCAATTTAATCCATATTTTAATTTAATTCAAATACCACCTATTATTTCACTGTATTACTTCCCAATTTGTATTTCATTTAGTTGAAATTCTCATTTAAGACACTGTCGAAGTTAAAACCATAGTCCTTTTTAAGGTTATGTTGCTTATGGAACAGCACTGTCTGACCAGGTAAATACACATACTGGGGCAAATCCCACCCTGTTATGTAAATCAATCCCTCCAATGCAGTGGGGCTACACAGGTATACGAGCACAATTTCGGTCATTATACCAAATTATTTTGTTTCCTTTATGAAAAAGAGTTCAGAAAGTTGCTGCCGTACAAACGTGCCCCCAAAGAAAAATTCCAAACCCATCTTGCTCTAAAGATTTTAGAATAAAGATTATGAACTTCATTAGGCACCAAACACCATGAAAATAAGACAATTGGTTGGTCCTGTTGTCAGCAATAATGTGGAATAAATGCATCAAGTGATTTATACTTACTTCCCAGAGTTCATAGATTTCTTTTCTCAGACTTTCTGATAGCAGCTGGGTCAAATGTTTCATAACTGCCTGAAAGACAGACTCCTGCTTTCATTTGGCCATTATCTGAGTACAATATCTTTTCCTTTGTTTTCTGGAAAACAATTTGTCCACCACCACCTTTGTATAAACAGTGAATCATCTCTCTCTCCACAGCTGCACATGTACAGTACTAACTCTGCTAATGGAACAATAAAAACAATGGGTACAGAATAGCTTCTGCACCCCAGACCTGCTCAATAAATTGCAGAGGACTAGCCCCAAGCAGCAGAAAATAATCTGAAGCACCATCCACTGACCCCAGGTACCAGATACTGTTTAACACGGTTTTGATGCAATACCAAATTATTGGTATGAACAGTGGAATCCTCTTTGCATGTTGTTCCAACTAATCAATTTCATTCTAGTCCTACTCTGTTTCCCCAGTAATACTTGGGTCCTAATTGGAAACCAATAACAATAAAAGCAAGGCCAAGTTTTATGCCAATATACAGTTATGTCGCAACTTACCACTCAAGGTGTTATTTTATACAAAGATAGCACTTAAGAAGTATAAATATTTAGGGCTCAATCCTGCACCCGAAGAAATCAATGACAAGACTCCTGTTTGCTTTAATGGGACCAGGAGGAGCAACAGGCACGTAGGGCCAGATTTTTATAGGTATTTGGTGTCCTAAAGATGCAGACAGCTCCCTAGGCCCTTTTCCTACTAGGCACCTACCTGCATCTTTAAGCACCTAAATGCCCTTAGTGGAGAAACATTCCCAGCAGGCATTAGGGAAACAATTTTATATATATATATATATATTTTTTTTAAAAAGAGCACACTCCAAACAGGTACATAATAGAACAGAACAGTCAATGTTACAGTGAATAAAGATAGCATTTAAAGAACTCTGAATAGCCATTTAATCTTTTAAGTCCAATCTTCTTTTCACCAGGAACATATTGCTAGAATTATTTTTTTTTAAAAATCTAAATAAAACAGTAAGCATAAGAGTGGCAGAGAATTCACTGTAAGATTGTTTTTCTTTTAGACTCTTTAAACAACTTATTTGTATCCCTTGGAAAAGATTATTAAGTAAGGTGGTGCCCTCTAGCTGTAATTGTAGGAAAACTTTCCCCTTTTAGCTTTAAATAATACAGAGAGCCAGAAATGACAAAACTGTGATTAATGGATATGTTTGTGGCCATCATTAAAGCCAAAGACTATGTACTCAGACAGCTGCATTTGTTTGTCAGGCTCACTGATTACCTGCCACACAGGCGTATTGTAAGAATAAACAGGTAAAGTTTGTATGATACTTTGGAAGTGTCCAGTGCAGGGGTTCTCAAACTGGGGGTTGTTACCTCCACTTCATTTTTAATTTATAAGGGGAAGTCACACTCAGAGGCTTGCTATTTGAAAGGGGTCAACAATACAAAAAGTTTGAAAACCACTGGTCTAGTGCCATGTGTCAAGTATTAACTATCTGTCCCTCTCTCTTCTGACCTGTGCCTCTACTCCCCAGAAAATAAGCATGGACATACATGAGCAACTTCACTAACATCTCAGACTACTGAAAATCCAGTCAATTCATTTGGCAGGTGGCTGATGTTTGGGTTCTTTCAAAAAACTTCCCTTTTATTATCCTGCACTTTGTGGTGTTATGTAGACAAGTCAAATTAGCAGGGTTTTTTAGTGCTACTCCGTGGCATACATGCACAAATTCATGTTCTGTATTATGTTGTTTTGAGGGTCTCCCCAATAACTAGTTGTTCACCTCTACAAATAAAGTGCAAAGCCTTTACAAAGTTCTACAGAGTACCAGGCTGCATCTGCAACCATACCAACCTCCTCTCGCTGATGTTTCTCCTCTTTGGAGATGTTATCTGCAGGTGCTATATCTCCAACAATGCATTCAGCCATATCATGAACCAGAGCTAGCTGTACACATCTGATAAGGAGAGAAACACTGCATGATTAGCCAATAAACTTTATAGTTACACTTTGTTTATTAATAAGCAGTATTGATAAACTCTCCCTCCCCCCTTATATTATAATAGATCAGTATTAGTGAAATAATTTTCCATCCCATAGTATATTTGAATCCCAATTTCTAGTTACTGTTATGTATGAAAAGATATTTGGATAGATATCCAAAACCAGAAAGCCTTGTTTGGGGGAGGTGTGGGGGGTGGGAGAGGGGAAGCAAAAGATACTAAGTGACAACAGTGTAGTTACCTAGCATATCATTTACCAATCCCTACCGCATAAAAGCTAAGGACATTATCCATTATACACTACTCACATGATAACAATGTTTGCATTTACTAAGTATAAAGATATAAGGAGCCCTGCCAAATTCAAAATGCCACCTGACAAAATACACATATATTATGTAGCTAAGTTAGCAACTCATGGTGGCACAGCCCAGCCTTCTTTAATAGAGTGCAGTAAAAAGCATTAAAAGCAATCAGCAAATTAAGTGCAAGTTGCAAGACTAGAACACAGATCTACGTAACGCACTAGGGCTCACAGGCTTCCAGCCAAGTCAGTGAACCTCTCTGTGCTGTAGCAACCTCATCCAAAAAAAATGTGGCTGTCAATGATGCTTTGTGCTCTGACCACATCCTGTAGATCTCAAAGCACTTTACAATGGTGGGTAAGTATTACTAGTCTGATTTTTCAGTTGGCTTCAAGTTCATTCATTCCTCTGGCACAATGAAATAAGGGTGAAGCTTGCTCATGCAGGAGACAGAGCTTCTCAGGGTCCTGCCCAAGACTGTGGAATGAACTCCCCCAGAATCTAAGAACCATCACAAACCTCACCACCTTCCGATCTACATGCAAGGCACATTTTCCCCCCCACTTTGCCTTCTCTAGCATATACCTATAGTGGGAGCGGGGCCAGGAGGTGGAGGAAGAGGAGGGAGAAAAAAAATGTATATTTTATTTTTAAAAAACTCCAAAACAAAACACTCCACTGCACGCACTTCCCCCCTAGGAAAGAACGAGAAGAAAAACATGTGACAGATGTTAGTAATGTTGCTTAACGCACTTACTTGAAGGCACTGAGATACTACTGTGCTGAGCATGATAATAGAACAGGGCAATTATCAAGTGCATCCAGTCCCAGCTTCTGGCAGTCAGAGGCTTAGGGAGACCCAGGGCATGGAGTGGCATCCCTGATGATCTTGGCTAAAAGCCATTGATGGACTTATCCTCCATGAACTTATCGAATTCTTTTTTGAACCCAGTTATACTTTTGACCTTCAAAACATTCCCTGGCAATGAGTTCCACAGGCTGAGTGTGAGTTGTGCAAAGAAGTACTTTTTTATGTTTGTTTTAAATCTGCTGCCTATTAATTTCATTGGGCGACTCCCTGGTTCTTGTGTTATGTGAAGGAGTAAATAAACCTTCCTTATTCACTTTCTCCATGAGTCATGGTTTTATAGACCTCTATCACATCCCCCCTCCCCCCCCCCCACTTCGTCATCGCTTTTGCCTGGTACTGAAATTAGGCTTACCAGCTTGTAATTGCCAGGATCACTTCTGGAACCTTTTTTAAGAATCAGCATTTATATTGGGTATCCTCCAGTCATGTGGTACAGAGGTTGATTTAAGTGATGGGTTACATACCACAGTTAGTGGTTCTGCAATTTCATATTGGAGTTTCTTCAGAACTCTTGGGTGAATACCTTCTGGTCCTGGTGACTTATTACTGTTTAATTTATCAATTTGTTCCAAAACCTCCTCTATTGACACCTCAATCTGGGACAGTCCTCAATTTTATCACCTAAAAAGAATGGCAATCTCCCTCACATCCTCTGCAGTGAAGACCAAAGCAAAGAATTAATTTAGCTTCTCCCCAATGGCCTTCTCTTCCCTGAGCGCCCTTTAGTACCCTCAATCATCCAGTGGCCCCACTTATTGGCAGGCTTCCTGCTTTTGATGCACTTAAAAAAAAAATGTTGCTATTAGTTTTTGTATCCTTAGCTAGTTGCTCTTTATATTCGTTTTGGCCTGCTTAATTATACTTTTACACTTGACTTGCCAGAATTTATGCTCCTTTTTATTTTCCTCAGTAGGATTTGACTTCCAGTTTTTAAAAGATGTCTTTTGGTTTCACCACCTCTTTTACTCTGTTGTTTAGCCATGGTGGCTTTTTTTGTTTTAATTTTTTTGGCCCTCTTGCTTTTTTGGGGGTTGGGAGGGGCAGGAGAAGAGAGGCAGGAAAATACATTTAGTTTGAGAGAATTTTTTAAAAGTTTCTATGCAGCTTGCAGGCATTTCACTCTTGTCACTGTTCCTTTACATTTCCATTTAAGTAGCTTCCTCATTTTTGTGTACTTCTCCTCTTAGAAGTTAAATGCTACTGTGGTGGGTTTCTTTGGTATATCTCCCCCCCCAGGTTGTTAAATTTAATTACATTATGGTCACTATTACTGCACATCTTGGACCAGATCCTGTGCTCCACTTAGAACTAAATCAAGAATTTCCTCTCCCCTTGGGGGTTTTAGGACTAGCTGCTCCAAGAAGCAGTCATTATTGGTGTCTAGAAATTTTATCTGTGCATCCCATCCTGAGGTGACATGTTCCCAATCAATATGGGGATAGTTGAAATCCCCCATTATTGTTACATTTTCTGTTTTTGTAGCCTCTCTAATCTTCCTGAGCATTTCACAATCACTATTACCACCCTGGTCAGGTTGTCGGCACGGTAGAACCTATAGTTACGAACACCTCAGGAATGGAGGTTGTTTGTAACTCTGAAATGTTCACAACTCTGAACAAAACATGATTGTTCTTTCAAAAGTTTACAACTGAATATTGACTTAATACAACTTTGATGCTTTACTTCAGAAGAAAAATGCTGCTTCCCTCCTCCCCCTTTTTTTTGTAATTTATGTTTAACACAGTACTGTACTGTATTTGGGTGGGGTTTTTTTTCTGATCTCTGCTGCTGCCTGATTGCATATTTCTGGTTCCCAATGAGGTGTGTGGTTGACTGGTCAGCTCGTAACTCTGAGGTTTTACTGTAGTATATTCCTACTGCTATACTCTTGTTATTCAAGCATGGAATTTCTATCCATAGAGTTTCTATGGTATAGTTTGATTCACCTTTTTTTTTTCATTTAAACTATATTTGACTCTATGCTTTCTTTCACGTATAGTGTCACTCTTCCACCAGCACGACCTACTCTGCCATTCCTATATATTTTGTACCCTGGTATTACCACATTCCATTCCAGCAAGTTTCTGTGATGCCTATTATATCCATATCCTCATTTAATACCAGTCATTCAGGTACACGCACCTTAGTATTTAGACTTCTAGAATTTGTATACAAGCACTTATAAAATTTGTCAGTATGTAGTTGTCTGCCTCCATGTGGAGATGAATGGGACTTTTCCCTTTGTTTCTCTTCAGTTCCTATCTGTATTTTGTCAACTTCTATCCTCTCCTCTCCTCTTCACTAGGATGTAGAGTGTCCCCGTTAACAGAGCATCTCCTAAGGGATGCCTCTGTCCAAACTGTGTGCTCCTCTGCACCTGTTGGCTCTCCCCCAGCCCGTAGGAGGAAATCAAGAATCTGTTCCACCTCTGCCACAAATTAGCTATGGAACTTCTGCCATGTCAGTCAACTCTCTGGGCCTGATTCTACAGTGCCTTGCACCTCAAATTTATTGACACCTGTGCAAAGCAAGTCTAAAATGCTACCATTCTGATGC
>NW_020664986.1:0-487 GCF_002925995.2 Terrapene triunguis
GATTGGAGCAAATGCGGTTATATCTTAGAGCTTGGCTGTAGACAATGGATCGTGTGGTGTGTCCTGGATGGAAGCTGGAGGCATGTAGGTAAGTGTAGCGGTCAGTAGGTTTCCGGTACAGGGTGGTATTTATGTGACCATCGCTTATTAGCACAGTAGTGTCCAGGAAATGGACCGCTTGTGTGGATTGATCTAGGCTGAGGTTGATCTGTTACTAGTTTTTAAATGTCAAGGTCCTGTGTGAATATTTTTTGGCGAGAACAACTTACTTTCTTTATCTTATATTTTGTATTTCTAAAGATGAGGAAGAGGATGACGTGGAAGACATTGAGGTTCTGGCAGTGGAGAAAAGGCACTCTTCCTCCAAGAAGACAGTTATGAATATTATTCTAAAGCATTGCACCCCGATTCACCAGCATTATTACTACACCGCCCCTTCCCCATACATTGAAAGTGAAGATGCCCTGCCACAGGAAAAGCTAAAAAA
>NW_020664986.1:497-3575 GCF_002925995.2 Terrapene triunguis
CTAAGAGTTCAAGTCCTCAAAATGCAGAGTCAGAGGATAGCAAACGTCTACACCTCAATTGTCTGGAACGTCAGCGGAATAAGGATCTGCGGTCTAGTTTCCTCACATTAAGGGACCATGTACCTGAACTGGTTAAAAATGAGAAAGCCGCAAAAATACTCATCTTGACTAAAGCCACTGATTATATCCATTCCCTTCAGGCAGAGGAACACAAGTTATTGCTAGAAAAGGAAAAATTGCAAGCCAGACAACAGCAGTTGCTAATGGAAATAGAACACATGGAGACTTGCTAAACTTTTTTTACCTGACCTGGACAGTCACTGCCACTTTGCACATTTTTGATTCTTTAAAAAAAGAATTGTGTTTTTTTATGTTAATGTTGTTTTACTTTCGATCCAATCCTTGAAGTAGTTGACGAACTATATTATCCGGGTAGAGAGCGCATGGATGTTCTTGCAAGGAGGCTGCCAAACAATGAGACACTGCCCTCATATTGCTTCTTAAAAACTATAGATGTTCTTTAAAAGTTGTGAGCATTTGGAGCTACTGATGGCACCTAGTTGAGTTTAAAAACATTGATTCCTAATTTTGAATGGGGCTTATGTTCTACCAGATGTAACTTCAGGGGTTACCATTTGTACTTCTGTGGGAATTTTCTGTAAACACCATGTACACCCTTGCCTTTGGTACATGTCTTGGATTATGAGAGGTGGCTCTTGCTACCAGTATTCAACTGGAAGTTCATACCTAAGTTCAGTAATACCTCAATGTTTGAGGAGCATGTTTTTGTATACAAATATATTGTTAATCTCAGTTATACAGGCAGGGTAAGAATTAGTACAGTACGTACTTTAGTATGATGCGGAGACATAACTACATTTGATACTTATATTTTCATATGAAAATGAGTTCTGAAAGTTGGGAGTAGATATTACTGTATCACTTTTTTGAACTAAGAAAACTTTTGTAAAGAAATTTACTAAATATGCCTTTTCCTAGCCTGTTTCTTCCAGTTGATGTATTTGTTAATGTTTGGTGCATAGAACTGGGTAACTGCAAAGTTCCATTTTTAATTTCTTCCAAGGATGTACATTTAGTGCTGCTGCTTATAGCATTTTGAAATATCTCATGTTTATGAAAATAAATAGCAGTTACGTGATGTGCTCTTCAATATTTATTTTTCAATTTAGTTATTCTTTTTTATTATAAGTTCTATTACTTTAATGGTGCCCATGAGACATAAAGACATGATTCCAGCTCCTATGCACTTACAATCACAGGATACTACAGGAGGGATGAGATGCCAGCAAATTACCATTTCTCATAACAAAGTAATTGTAATGGGAACAGTTGTAATGTACTCCTGTCAATCCACATTCAGATCTCTCCTTTGATACCGTGATCTCTCTAGGGTAGTGGTTTTCCACCTGTGGTCCGTGGACCCCTGGGGTCTGCAGACTACGTCTAAGATTTCCAAAGAGGTCTGCACCTCCATTTAAAACTTGTTAGGGATCAGCAAATGAAAAAAGGTTGAAAACCACTGCTGTATGCAGGGCCGGCTCCAGGCAACAGCTTACCAAGCAGGTGCTTAGGGCGGCCACTTCGGAGAGGGGCAGCACGTCCAGCTGTTCGGCGGCAATTCGGCGGCCAGTCCCTCACTCCTGCTCGGAGCGAAGGACCTCCCGCCGAATTGCCGCCGCAGATCGCGATCGCGGCTTTGTTTTGTTTTTTTTGTTTGGCTGCTTGGGGCGGCCAAAACCCTGGAGCCGGCCCTGGCTGTATGGGCCTTATGCAAAGCCCATTCTTGTTGACTTCAGCAGGGTTTGGGTCAGTCACTGAATGCACAGCACTCTCAGGGCTAGGATGCATTGCTGATTTCCACCAGCTGGTGATCTGGCTCCCATGCCTGAGAGCAGAATATTAGTGGAAGGAATTGCGTGTGGTGAACCAGGATCTTAGGAGCTGAGTCTTACTCTTGAATTCTGTTCCTTCTTTCTTAATGTATCAAAGGACATAACCCAAAGGTTGGCCACGATTTGTTAGGAGAGTCGGTATAATCCCCCTGCTCTCTCCCCATATTCTGAGGATTCACAGCAACAATTTTCCCTTCAAAACCTGAAGCTGCCACACTTTTGAAAAGGGGGAAAGAAGCACAATCTGTGGTTTCATATCAACATTTGAAAACTGTATATCCATTTATTAGCCGCCCATGCCAACCATTCACACAGGTGGAGGTAGCCCTGGGTGATGCTTCTTTAACAGGAGAACGGATGGCTTGGTGCTCAGTGACTTACACATAATGGCCAACAGAAACCCACCCCAGAGGCGAATACATCTCAGCACTGGGGGAAGCAACCCCTCACAGAGACCATGCGTCATGGGGGTTTGGGATACTGCTGGTGAACATGGTGAGGGGAAAGTGAGGGGCTAATACAGCAGTGTGGGGATTCTCAGCCACTCTGGGCACTGCCTGGGCAGAAAGAGCCAGTCAGAGAGTGAACCCTCATCCTGTGCCCCCTGAGGAAAAGAAAAGGGTCCAGCCAACTGTCCTGTGAACAGTTGGGAGACACCTTTCCCCCCCAAAAGGGGGAAGCCTCTGGCTTTGATGTGTATTAAATACGGGACAAGTCACTTTCTTCAGCAAACATTTGAATGGAGATAAAGAAATGAGTATCAAATGAGATGGGAAAGTTGACCATTTAAACCCCTGCAACTGCCAAGATGGAGAATGGCTCAAGGCAACACATTCCCTCCAAAACAGGAGAACTTGCTGCAACTAAACAGGGGAACATCTCGAAAGCCAGGATGCTTTTTAACAGACATTTGATAATTACTCAGAAAAAGGCAAAATCTGACAGCTGATATCAATGTTCAGTCTTTAAAGAGAGAGAGGGGTGGAAATCTGGAGAATTTTGGATCAATTTTCACAAATAAGAGAGGAAAATGGAAAAATGTGTGGGATTTTATATCAATAGTCAATAGTAGGTAAAGAGGTAAAATTTGAGTGACTGTTCTATTGTTATTTGACAAATCAAGAGAAAAGGGGCAACATCTGCAAAAAGAACAGGAGTACTTGTG
>NW_020664987.1:0-1408 GCF_002925995.2 Terrapene triunguis
TGGTTACTGGCCCCTTTCTTCAAATGCAGAAAAAGGAATTCCTGCCCAAGTTGCCATGTGAGCCCTCATGGTGCTTTTATCTCAGTGAGGCACTCTTTGTAGTCTTAAAACTAGCTAGCACAACAAACTTGTCAGTGGGTGTGCTCCCTCTAGGCCACTGGTGCCTCATTAATGAAATGACTCTCACTAGCCCTTGTGTTTGTGAATATTAGTAATTTTAACCTTTTTTTTAATTTTTGTAGCTTTAATAAAGAAGTATGAAAATGCATAAGCTCTCAGTGCATTATGTCCTGAGCGATTGTAACAGCACCTATTCCACAGAGCCTGAGTAACTTCCTAACCCAGGTTGATCTGACTAGACAATGGAGTTTGATCATGTCAGTGGGATAACTGCAACTATCAAAGTTCTTCTCTGACTACATGCCCAATTGTACTGCGATGGATGTAGTTAGTAAAACTTCCAGCAACTGCTCCAACCAAGTACAGGGCTCAATAGCTAATAGTTTTGTGTTCAATAGCTATACGTTACTTTGAAAGAACAGGGACCACACATGGCATTGTCTAACTCTCTTCCTCTTGACCTACAAGGAAAAAGTACTGCCAGCTGTACTTGTTCCTGTTTACTACAGCACACTGGGTTCTTACATTGTCCATGCCAGGAACTAAACTACAGGCCCTCTGAGGCTGAAGCAGTGCAGCATGCTCTAGCTAATCTAATTAATGCACAGATGGCTCCTTTGCTAGAGGATGACTAGTGACTCAAATAAGCACAGTTCTTCGAGTGATTGCTCCTGTATATTCCACAGTAGGTGTGCATGCTCGCCACGTGCACTGGTGCCAGAAGTTTTTTCCCTTAGCAGCATCCGTAGTGGGGTAGCACCGCTGCGACCCCTGGAGTGGCGCCGACATATCACGCCATAAAGGGGGCTGTGTGCTCCCCCCGCCCTCAGTTCTTTCTTGCCGCCAGTGAAGGTAGTCGGAACTTGGTGCTCCAGCCTTGGCTGCAGCGTTTATAGCCTTAGTGGTGTCCAGTTTCACTGAACTTGCTTTCGCTAGTGCCTGGCTCGGGGCATGCCCCGTGGCCCAGGCTTCAAGTCGTGCGACTCTTGTCGCAACTCTATGCCCAGAAGTGATCCACACATTCAGTGTCTTCGCTGTCTGGGCGAGGCTCACATTAGTGAGAAGTGTAAAATTTGCCGCTCCTTCAAGCTGCAAACTAAGAAGGAGCGTGAGATCCAACTCCGAGCTCTCCTAATGGAGTCGGCATTGGCCCCAGCACCGGCACGTTGAGCCGACCCCGCGCTGGGCACCGTGTCTTCAGCGCATAGCGAAGCACCTCCGGTGCACCGTCCTCATTCCGCGCCCAGTACCGCGTCGTCTGTGCGCAGCGAGGCACCGTCGACGAGCC
>NW_020664987.1:1418-1967 GCF_002925995.2 Terrapene triunguis
AGGCTGAGAGTTCTCACCAGAGAGCCCAAAGGAAGGCCCAGGTCACCAGTAGGGATCACTGTCTGAGGACTATTTCAGCCCAACTTTCTTGGGTGGACCTCCCACCATGGGAGATGCAGAGCACCCCCCGCAACACGCAACACACACAATCACACACACACACTCACACCTCCTGGTGGTGGGAGGGGAACAGGAGAAAGGAGAAAAGAAGTAAGCGATGAAGAGAAAGGAAGGAGGGATGGAGGAAAAGGTCAAACAAAAAGGACAAACCCTAATGTCCCCAGTGATTCCACGGGACAAAATCCCAGGTGGGCTATAAAATTCTGCCACCTGGAACTAGTGTTTTCCATGCCTGGAACTCAGCTGGCACCAGGTGGCTCAGACTGAACAGGTTACAAACCTCTCCGAGGCTCTTACCTTCTCAACAGGGATGTCTGTTTTCTAGTAAAATCAGTAAAAGGAAAGGAGAAAACTCGAAAGAGGTTCCTCCTCGCACTCACCTACGTGAACCCTAATACTCTCTCAAAGAGAGACCTCAAGAAGGAGAAT
>NW_020664987.1:2067-2432 GCF_002925995.2 Terrapene triunguis
ACTCAATGCGTGTTCATTCTAGGAAGCAAGCTGGCTAGACAGTAAAACATCAGAGGCTGCTCCCAATGCTACACTCAGTTTTAACAAAATTAGTAGACTTTATGGCCAGAAGAGACCTTTAAAGCAGCTAATCTAACTCCCTGCATATCATGGGCTTCCTGTATAGCACAACAGTTACTTTTTTGGAAAACACATTCTAGAAAGGCATCTAGTCTTCATTCAATGACATCAAGAGATGGAGAATCCACCACGTTCCCTTTTAGTGAGTGCCAGGGGGCTCCATTTCCCCTTCCACTAGCTCCCCATTTACAGTGAGCCAGAGCAGTACCTGCAGCAGGGAGCGGGAGTTGCTGATGGCCTCAGAG
>NW_020664987.1:2532-26551 GCF_002925995.2 Terrapene triunguis
GAGCCGGAGCAGTACCTGCAGCAGGGAGCGGGAGTTGCTGATGGCCTGAGAGGCACAGCCCCTGCAGTGTCTCAGGCACCTGGCGCAAGTGCCGGATGATGCGGAGCTGGTGCATGACTTTGGCAGTGACGTCCTCCTGCTGCAAGGGAAGGAGAACCTGTCAGAGACTCAAACGCCCCGAGGAATCAGGGGGAATTAAGGGCACCTGGAACCAGCAGTATTTCCACCCAGCACCTGCCCACCACTGAGGGATGAATTCACCTCCTGAACCCCAGAATGGAGTCTTCTTGTCCTTTCTAGTAACCTCCAGTGCCAACCCCCCTCCTTGTAGGGTGAGCTCCTGCTACCTCTCCCTCAGTGCCCTTGACAGCTGTTCCACCTCCAAACCACAGCTCAAGTTCTCAGAACCCTCTTCTCCAGCCCCACCCAGGTTGGGCAGGGAGGCGGCTCTAGCGGGGGGGCAGGAGGGATTCTGGCAGCAGTAAAGTGGGTTGTGGGGAGGTTGAGATCTTGCCCCAAGTCATCCCAGACACTAATGCTAAGCCACAGGATGGCAGCATCTAGTGTCAGTGGAGTCCAAGCACTATTTCAATCCCACAGTTTTGGATGAACTTCCCACAAGGGGAGGTGAAGAGCACCCCCAGCAACACACACACACACACACACACACACACACCACTCCTGGTGGTGGGAGAGGAACAGAAGAAAGGACAAAAGAAGTAAGAGATGAAGAGAAAGGAAGGAGGGATGGAGGAAAAGGTCAAACGAAAAGGACAAACCCTAATGTCCCCAGTGATTCTACGGGACAAAATCCCAGGTGGGGAATAAAATTCTGCCACCTTGAACTAGTGTTTTCCATGCCTAGAATTCAGCTGGCACCGGATGGATCAGACTGAGCAGGTTCCAAAACCTCTTGGAGGCTCTTACCTTCTAAACAGGGACGTCTGTTTTCTAGTAAAATCAGTAAAAGGAAAGGAGAAAACTCGAAAAAGGCTCCTCCTCGCGCTCACGTACGTGAACCCAAATACTCTCTCAGTCCTTAATGAGAGATCTCGAGAACGAGACTTGCTGAAGCAAAGCCACAGGGGTCTCTGAGGTTTCCCTGGCCCTGCACTCCGTCCTGCCTCGCTGATGTCAGCATCTCTCTGTGAGGTCACCACCTCCCTACCACCTTTGACCAATAGGCTCAGGTCCTGCAAAAGGCCTTTGTGATGTCACTGCCACACCCACCCATCCCCTGAAGTGCTAATGTCCTGCTGCTGGCCTGACACTTTGAAGGTTTGAGCTGCTCCCTGTGGATCACCCCACTCAATGCGTGTTCATTCTAGGAAGCAAGCCGGCTAGACAGTAAAACATCAGAGGCTGCTCCCAATGCTACACTCAGTTTTTCCAAAATTAGTAGACTTGATGGCCAGAAGAGACCTTTAGAGCATCTAATCTAACCCCCTGCGTATCATAGGCTTCCTGTATAGTACAATAGTTACTTTTTTGGAAAACACATTCCAGACCTCCAGGATAAAATGATAAGGCGTATCATTGAACAGAGCGAACAGCCCAACTAAACTGGCTGTGAGCTCCAGGAAATAACAATTCCAGTGGCAGGAAGTTGAAGCCAGACAAAATATGGTGCAAATTTTTCACAATGTGTGTACTTAAATCACTGGAACAAGGGACATGGTGGAGTCTCCATCTCCTCTAGTCCTTCAATCAGAATTGTAAGTCTCTTCCTTAAAAATGAATAAATTAATAAAGAATTGCTCTAGCTCACCCATAAGTTACTGGGCTGGATGCAGGAATCACTGAGAGAAATTCTCTGGCCTGTGTCACACAGAGGGTCAGATTAAATGATCATAAAAGTGCCTTCTGGCCTTAACATCTATGACTCTATGGAATGTATGAGGGGCTGAGGATTAGAAACCTTAAGTGCCAAGTTGCAGTAGCAGGTGAGCAGTTACTCCACAGCCTTAGTAAGGAAGGGGAGGACATGTGGCCTATTGCCTCCCCCCCCCGCACTCTCTCTCACACACACATTTGCGACCACGATTCGTATGACAATTGTCTACAGAGATGACATAAATAAATAAAAATAAAATAAATTAATGGAGATATCCTATCTCCTAGAACTGGAAGGGACCTTAAAAGGTCATTGAGTCCAGCCCCCTGCCTTCACTAGCAGGACCAAGTACTGATTTTGCCCCAGATCCCTAAGTGGCCCCCTCAAGGATTGAACTCATAACCCTGAGTTTGCAGGCCAATGCTCAAACCACTGAGCTATCCCTCCCCCCATTCAGAGATGACAGATTGCGCCAGTGGTAAAAATAAGTGCCAGCAGGTTAAGCGTTAACCGTCTCAGGCCCACGCAGGTGAAGATTTAACAGCAATCAGTGCTGTAATTCTCTACTCATGCCTCAGGCCTGTTTGTTTGAGAAGTTCAGTTATTTATTGGGACAAGTTTAAAGAATGAAGCAAGGGTGATGCAGCAGTATATTGTATTTATAGTCTCTTTAAAATTAGTTGTTTAATCCCCAGAAGGCCTCCCATTATCAATGGGACACAATCATTCCGGGGTACAAAATATATCGGAAGGACAGAACAGGTCGTGCGGGGGGGGAGTGGCACTATATGTGAAAAAAAATGTACAATCAAATGAAGTAAAAATCTTAAGCAAATTCGCATGTTCCATAGAATCTCTATGGATAGAAATTTCATGCTCTAATAAGAATATAACATTAGGGATCTATTATCGACCACCTGACCAGGACGGGGATAGTGATGATGAAATGCTAAGAGAAATTAGAGAGGCTATCAAAATTAAGAACTCAATAATAGTGGGGGATTTCAATTATCCCCATATTGACTGGGAACATTTCACTTCAGGACGAAATGCAGAGATAAAATTTCTCGATACTTTAAATGACTGCTTCATGGAGCAGCTGGTACGGGAACCCACAAGGGGAGAGGCAACTCTAGATTTAGTCCTGAGTGGAGCGCAGGAGCTGGTCCAAGAGGTAACTATAGCAGGACCGCTTGGAAATAGTGACCATAATACAATAGCATTCAACATCCCTGTGGTGGGAAGAACATCTCAACAGCCCAACACTGTGGCATTTAATTTCTAAAGGGGGAACTATGCAAAAATGAGGGGGTTAGTTAAACAGAAGTTAAAAGGTACAGTGACTAAAGTGAAATCTCTGCAAGCTGCATGGGCGCTTTTTAAAGACACCATAATAGAGGCCCAACTTCAATGTATACCCCAAATTAAGAAACACAGTAAAAGAACTAAAAAAGAGCCACTGTGGCTTAACAACCATGTAAAAGAAGCAGTGAGAGATAAAAAGACTTCCTTTAAAAAGTGGAAGTCAAATCCTAGTGAGGCAAATAGAAAGGAGCATAAACGCTGCCAAATTAAGTGCAAGAATGTAATAAGAAAAGCCAAAGAGGAGTTTGAAGAACGGCTAGCCAAAAACTCCAAAGGTAATAACAAAATGTTTTTTAAGTACATCAGAAGCAGGAAGCCTGCGGGTATGTCTACACTACAGGATTAATCCGAATTTAGATAATTCGAATTTGGGAAACAGGTTGTATAAATTCGATTGTGCGCGGCCACACTAAGCACATTAATTCGGTTTTTAACCACATTAATTCGGTGGTGTGCGGCCACACTACCCCATTACTTTAACCACAGTAATTCGGTGGTGTGCGGCCACACTAACCCTAATTCGAATTAACAAAATCGATTTAGGCGCTACTCCGCTCGTCGAGGTGGAGTACAGAAATCGATTTTAAGTGCCCTTTAATTCGAATTAACTGGCTCTGTAGTGTGGACGGGTGAAGGGTTAATTCGGATTAACGCAGCTAAATCCGAATTAAAGTCGTAGTGTAGACCAGGCCTGCTAAACAACCAGTGGGGCCCCTTGATGATCGAGATACAAAAGGAGCGCTTAAAGACGATAAAGTCATTGCGGAGAAACTAAATGGATTCTTTGCTTCAGTCTTCACGGCTGAGGATGTTAGGGAGATTCCCAAACCTGAGCTGGCTTTTGTAGGTGACAAATCTGAGGCACTGTCACGGATTGAAGTGTCACGAGAGGAGGTTTTGGAATTAATTGATAAACTTAACATTAACAAGTCACTGGGACCAGATGGCATTCACCCAAGAGTTCTGAAAGAACTCAAAAGTGAAGTTGCGGAACTGTTAACTAAGGTTTGTAACCTGTCCTTTAAATCGGCTTCTGTACCCAGTGACTGGAAGTTAGCCAATGTAACGCCAATATTTAAAAAGGGCTCTAGAGGTGATCCCGGCAATTACAGACCGGTAAGTCTAACGTCGGTACCGGGCAAATTAGTCGAAACAATAGTTAAGAATAAAATTGTCCGACACATAGAAAAACATAAACTGTTGAGCAATAGTCAACATGGTTTCTGTAAAGGGAAATTGTGTCTTACTAATCTATTAGAATTCTTTGAAGGGGTCAACAAACATGTGGACAAGGGGGATCCAGTGGACATAGTGTACTTAGATTTCCAGAAAGCCTTTGACAAGGTCCCTCACCAAAGGCTCTTACGTAAATTAAGCTGCCATGGGATAAAAGGGAAGGTCCTTTCATGGATTGAGAACTGGTTAAAAGACAGGGAACAAAGGGTAGGAATTAATGGTAAATTCTCAGAATGGAGAGGGGTAACTAGTGGTGTTCCCCAAGGGTCAGTCCTCGGACCGATCCTATTCAACTTATTCATAAATGATCTGGAGAAAGGGGTAAACAGTGAGGTGGCAAAGTTTGCAGATGATACTAAACTGCTAAAGATAGTTAAGTCCAAAGCAGACTGTGAAGAACTTCAAAAAGATCTCACAAAACTAAGTGATTGGGCAACAAAATGGCAAATGAAATTTAATGTGGATAAATGTAAAGTAATGCACATTGGAAAAAATAACCCCAACTATACATACAATATGATGGGGGCTAATTTAGCTACAACAAGTCAGGAAAAAGATCTTGGAGTCATCGTGGATAGTTCTCTGAAAATGTCCACGCAGTGTGCAGAGGTGGTCAAAAAAGCAAACAGGATGTTAGGAATCATTAAAAAGGGGATAGAGAATAAGACTGAGAATATATTATTGCCCTTATATAAATCGATGGTACGCCCTCATCTCGAATACTGCGTACAGATGTGGTCTCCTCATCTCAAAAAAGATATACTGGCACTAGAAAAGGTTCAGAAAAGGGCAACTAAAATGATTAAGGGTTTGGAACGGGTCCCATATGAGGAGAGATTAAAGAGGCTAGGACTCTTCAGGTTGGAAAAGAGGAGACTAAGGGGGGATATGATAGAGGTATATAAAATCGTGAGTGATGTGGAGAAAGTGGATAAGGAAAAGTTATTTACTTATTCCCATAATACAAGAACTAGGGGTCATCAAATGAAATTAATAGGCAGCAGGTTTAAAACAAATAAAAGGAAGTTCTTCTTCACGCAGCGCACAGTCAACTTGTGGAACTCCTTACCTGAGGAGGTTGTGAAGGCTAGGACTATAACAGAGTTTAAAAGAGAACTGGATAAATTCATGGTGGTTAAGTCCATTAATGGCTATTAGCCAGGACAGGTAAGGAATGGTGTCCCTAGCCTCTGTTTGTCAGAGGATGGAGATGGATGGCAGGAGAGAGATCACTTGATCGTTGCCTGTTAGGTTTACTCCCTCTGGGGCACCTGGCATTGGCCACTGTTGGTAGACAGGATACTGGGCTAGATGGACCTTTGGTCTGACCCGGTACGGCCTTTCTTATGTTCTTATTATCAGGGGTCTCTCACATGAAGTAGATACACGCAGAGGCTGTATGCTGAAAGTTTGTAGGAGCCATCTTGTCATGTTATAACGAGAGTTCTGGTTTAAACTTTATATCCCTGGTCCTGCTCTGTTTCCTGAATTCTGTAGCACACTCATAAGGAAGATACTCTCAGTTGCCTGGCAATGCTAGAAAGCAAGATACCCCTAGTGTAAATACGGTTATACTGGCAAAGCTGTGACCATTCCCCGTAAAACTTGATTTGCTCAGGGTGGGTGAAATAAGGTGGTACAAAGTATCAGGGGGTAGCCGTGTTAGTCTGTATCTACAAAAACAACAAGGAGTCTGGTGGCACCTTAAAGACTAACAGATTTATTTGGGCATAAGCTTTCGTGAGTAAAAACCTCACTTCTTCGGATGCATAGAATCACTTTGCTGGTATAAACCACCAGGACCGTTTTGCTGGTATAGTTTATGTAGTAGGAAGAGGGCCTGAAACATAAGCCCTTGTATCAGAGGCCTGGTGTGAGGCCTGAGGCCTGAACTAGGGTGACCAGATGTCCCGATTTTATAGGGACAGTCCCGATTTTTGGGTCTTTTTCTTATATAGGCTCCTATTACACCCCACCCCCGTCCCGATTTTTCACTGTCTGGTCACCCTAGCCTGAACTAAAGTAGTTTTGTTGATATAAAGCAAAGAAGCAAAGTCGGGTTTTGCCTGCTTGCAAGCAGACAGAATCTGGCAAGAATAGGGCTGATATTGCAGAAACACACATTCCTAAGTAGTGTTAGGCACAAATATATGCAAACACATTCCAGAAAGGTGGCACCAGAACACCTCGATAGCAAGCACGTTCCCCAAAGAGAACAGGAACACGCTGACCCATCTTAAGGAAAAAGTCAAGATGACAGCATGATGGATAGAGATTTTTTGATCGAACCAACATGTACAAGGTAATGGGTGGCTCCTGGATACATCAATGGGTGGCACCCTAATACGTCAGAAGGTGGCACCCTGGTACATCAGGAGTAATGAGTAACTTGTTTGTATCTGTGTATAAAAATGTATCTCAGAGGGGGTGTCTTTGTCTGGCCGAGGGGAAAATGGAAAGTCGGGACCATTCACTGAGCTGGTCCATTGTCACAGGCATACATGTGTTAGTGTACCTGTAACCATTGAGCCAGGGCATTAGTACCATGCCTCGTCAGCAATAAAGCTGACCAAGTACCTTTGCTGAAAACCGAGTCTGTGAATTTATTGGGTGGTTCAATCACAGCCTGCTGTCTCTGCTATCTGCGCAGAGCTGGAAAGCACGCTGAAAGAACACACACACAGCCAAATATCTATCAACATCTGAAGACCGTGTACTCTGGCATAGCTACTAGGACCAAACTCCTAGGGTAGACCTGGGCTGTAGCACCATGGGCTGCTGCAGGTTTTCGTGACTAAGTTGCTAAACAAAGACCTTGTGAAGCTGCAGTGATTTAACACAAGGTGTAAGTTGAAAACCATCTAGTTAAACTGGTGCAAAAAGCCACATGAAACTGATTTTTGTGTAAGAGAGGCCTTTTGTTTTATTGTTTATTTTAACTCAGTTTGGAACAGGTTTAACTAAACCAGTGATAGCTGCCTTTAAACCAGGGGTCTCAAGGTCCCGGCCTGTGGGCCATCTGTGGCCCAAGAACCTCCCCACTGCGGCCTGCGAAGGAGAAACGCATGCAGACACGCTGCCAACAATGTTTGCTGCAGGCGCGGCCCCTGCAGCTTCCATTGGCTGGGGGAGAGGGACAGAGATATCATCACTAATGGCTGGGCAGAGTCAGCCATGGAGGCAGCATCATTAGTTGCCGGGCAGAATCAGCCATGGAGGCAGCATCATTAGTTGCCGGGCAGAGTCAGCCATCGAGGCAGCATCACGTTTTTCCACAATGAATATAAACAAGTCAAAATACCGAACACAACTATCTGATGCACACCTTGCTGCAATCCTGAAGGTTTCAACTGCACAGTCACTGAGGCCAAACATCAACAAACTGACAGAACTGAAGCATTGCCAGGTGTCTGGCAAACACTAAAAACTCTCTGGCAGGCGAAGAATTGTATAAAGTTGTATAACAGTTTTATTATTTCTAAGAAACTCAAAATAAAAAAATATAATATAAACGTTTTCTTTTCTGAACACCATCTTCAGTGACACTAGTGGCCCACTGGGAGGATTTGAGGACTGGCACTGGCCCTAAGGTAAATTGAGTTTGAGACCCCTGCTTTAAACGGATGTAGGAGCGTCCACATAGGAGTTCGCACTCATCTAAATAAACTGGATTAAAAACCAATTTAATTTAAACTGATACAACTTTCCCATGCAGAGAAGGCCAGAGGCTCTAAGGCCTGGTCTACACTTAAAATGTAGATTGACACAGCTATGTCACTCAGGGGTGTGAAGAATTACAATAGAGTGCTTCTATTGAGCTAGCTCCTGTTGCTTGGGAAGGTGGATTACCTACAGCAATGGGAAAACCCTGCCATCGCTTTAGTCTGCATCTGCACTACGGGGTTGCAGCGGCATAGCTAGAGTGCCACTGTAGCCCCCCTAGTGTAGGAAAGCCCTAAGTCACATTCTGGCAGCCTCATTGTGAAAAGGCACCAGGAGCTGCTTGGCAGCTCTGCCTGGGGAGATCATGGTGTATTTATTACCTAACTGAATATTATCTTATTCTTTGCTGAGCAGTGGAAGCTGAGACCAAAAGGGTGAAATCCAACAAGGTTTATTACGACAACAATGAAGCAACACCTATATTTACACTTCCAGTTTCCTGTTGGCTTCTAAACAAAGACTACAGCTCTCAGCAATCAATGCTGGATCTAGCAACACCACATTTCCCTCGTCTTAGAACAAACTCGATCTTACGGCAGTAATACTAATCCAATAACCTGCTACTATAATAAACATAAATTATGTAATTAGCAAATAAACAATAACTAAGAAGTAGTTATGTAACTGTAATTAGAATTCTAGTTATAATAGAAGACTGTTCCTTTAATAATTACAGAACACAGTCTCTAGCCAATACAGTTGGCTGTCAGACTCTGACAGCATATTCGTCAGGCCCAATATCCTGTCAGTTATCCTGTATTGTCAGCAGCAAAGGGCTAGTTAGATAGTCTGAAACATTGCACTATGTCTTAGTAAGCAGGGGCAAGACGAATAGTGCTCCAGACTGACCATCTGACAGCTTGTAAGCGTGAGGTCCTTGTGACGGGGTCCCTGGGGTGCAACATGGACTGTGGGACCACTGAGCCCTCTGTCCCTCCAACATGGGGTGCCCCTCACACTGTGATGCTGTGTCAAGCCACATACCCCTGGCAGGCACTACCCTTACACAGCCATCCATAGTCAGCAACACACCCAGCTGAGTTACATGAATGCTTCTCCCAGTCATTCATGAATCAACAATAGGGAGGCTCCAGCCAATTCCCCCCCAGCTCCCCAGCCAATTCCCCCCAGCTCCCCAGCCTTGCACCCCAGAGCTGTACCATCTTGCCCTGGTCAGAAGCCTAACCAGAATAAGTTCATTACCCAGACTGCCCCTGCTTCGATGTAAACTGAGCTGAGATTTCCCAAGCACTTCAACCAAACCACACTGTTTTAGGTAAAATATAAACTACAGAAAGATAGATTTTAAGTGATTATAGGTAGCGAATGTAGAGATCAAAGTTGGTTACCTAAGAAATAAAAGTAAATTCACAATCTGAGTTCTATAAACTAAACAGGATAGTATAGTTCCTCAATACACAGGCTGGAACTCTTTTCCAGCCTGAAACCGCCCTCACACATACAAAATCTTTGTCCTCCAAACATGTTTCCAGGTGTTGAGTTGGGGGGGGGGGGAGTGAGGCCAAGTGATGCTGTCACTTCCCCTCTTTTATAGTTTCTTCCAGCTTGTTGGAAAAATCCTTTGCTGTGGTGTGGGAATCAGGTAGTCTCCATTGGTCAAGCAGTCTCCATTGTCTACATGTTCTCTCTGAGAAGTTTCCATTGTATACAGTTTCTGAGATCCTTTCCTTGATGGGTGTTGATGAGCCATTAACCACTGTCTGCCTCCTCCATTGTTGCACCTAAAAGGTTGGTTGTGGGTGTTCCCAACCTCACAACATATTTCAGTAACACATACATAGCAAAACTTCATAAGTTCCTATACCATGATAGCACATACAATCCAACAAGATATTAATGTTCAACAGATCAAGACTTTTAAAATGATACCTCTCAAGGCAAACTTTGTACAAAACATATCATAATTCTATGACAGTGATGAATATGGGAGTTTCAGAGTGCTACTCTGAGGTACAGAGTGTCATAGTCCTTTTTAGAAACAATTTTCAGTGGGGAAGTGAACCTGGGTTCTCCTTTTCCTAACATTCCAGGTTTTCATACTTCTATAAACAAGCCACATTTGAATTTCAGTTCCCTGACCCCACAGCATTTATCTGCATCTTATAGTTTTGTGGTTTTCATTGAACTGTTTGTCTGATATCTGGCAGCAATGATATATCAGATATAGGCCCGTGTAATCCAGCAATGTTTAATTTAGTATGCATCTCACTACCGTGCAATAATTCAGCAGGTGACTTTTGTGTTGTGGCATGGCGTGTAGCCCTGTATTTATAAGTAATCGTAGTGAAGGTTGTCCACACTTTTCTTTCCAGCATAGCCGTCTCCAGACTGTCTTTCAAACTTCTATGGAATTGTTCAATTTCTCAATCAATTTGATTGTAATACATGATTATTTTCTACATGTAATGTTAAAGTGTCATAGAATCGTAGAAGATTAGGGTTGGAAGAGACTTCAGAAGGTCATCTAGTCCAACCCCCTGCTCAAAGCAGGACCAATCCCCAACTAAATCATCCCAGCCAGGGCTTTGTCAAGCTGGGCCTTACAAACCTCTATGGATGGAGATTCTACCACCTCCCTAGGTAAAGCATTCCAGTGCTTCACCACCCTCCTAGTGAAATAGTTTTTCCTAATATCAAACCTAGACCTCCCCACTGCAACATGAGATGATTGCTCCTTGTTCTGTCACATGCCACCACTGAGAACAGCCAAGCTCCATCCTCTTTGGAACCCCCCTTCAGGTAGTTGAAGGCTGCTATCAAATCCTCCTTCACTCGTCTCTTCTGCAGACTAAATAACCCCAATTCCCTCAGCCGCTCCTCGTAAGTCATGCGCCCTATCCCCCTAATCATTTTTGTTGCCCTCCGCTGGACTCTCTCCAATTTGTCCACATCCTTTCTGTAGTGGGGGTGCCCAAAACTGGACCGACCCCTGGGGCACTCCGCTTGTTGCCAGGTGCCAACTAGACATCAAGCCGTTGATCACTACCCATTGAACCCGACGATCTAGCCAGCTTTCTATCCACCGTATAGTCTATTCATCCAATCCATACTTCTTGAACTTGCTGGCAAGAATGTGTGAGACTGCTTTGCTAAATTCAAGCTATATCACGTCCACGATTTTCCCCATATCCACAGAGCCACTTATGTTCCCTTCTGCCAGAAAGGTTTCAAATTCCAGTGAGGAAAATTGTGTTCCATTGTCCAACACAAATTTTTCAGGTTCCCTTCCCTGCTAAAGACAATCGACACGAACTTGATGAGTGTAGCAGAGATGACATATAAATATAATAATGGACATATAATATCAATGGCAAGCTTTTCCCATGTGGCATCTGGAAGAAGAACAGGCTGTAATGGTGGCACATGATCACCACCATTTTGTCATGTAACTGGCTAGTAATGCATGTTTTTACAGCTGCTTCAACCTGAGCATGCATTCTTGGCCCCAATACAGGTCACATAGACACTCTTTCATTCTGTCAGTCCCTTGATGTGTATCATGTGCCAGATGTATGAATTTTGTCTGCAGTGTGTCGGGTACAATCAACCAGTCAGTACCTCATAATACCCATCCATCTAGTACAGAATTGTTTTGAGTACGCTACTGTAAAGGGGCAAAGCTGGATCAAGCATTTGGGGTTGTGTAGCCATTTTGTTATCAGCTGTTCCTGCAATCTTTGTTGAATAGGGCATGCTAAGTAAGCAGCTTTGAATTATTCTTGTGTAACGGATGTGGGGGTGCCTGCTATAAGTGCAACTACATTGTCACCATCTGTCGGCAAGGGCAGGCAGGACAAGCATCACATTTTGAATTCCCAGCCTTTATTCTGTGACATACATGAAAGACAGTAGTCTTGTTGACCATCTAGCAATCTGGCCTCCCACTCATCCAAGTCCTTTCGAAGTTAACAGTGTCGTCAAAGAGCTATGATCTGTATGCGACTTGAAAGTCTGGCCCCAGAGCTAAGTTCTCCATTTTTCCATAGTCCATAGCAAGCAAGTGCTTTCTTTTCAACAGATGAATACTTCCTCTCAGCTTCTGTAAGTGTTCTTCAAGCAAATGCAACAGTGTCCTCCATGTTGTCATCCTGGATTTGAGTAAGTGTTGCTCCCAGTCTGTAGTCTGAGGCAGGGTCAAACAATGCAAAATGCTGGACTATTTTCAATCAAATCTTTCACTGTTTCAAAACAACTTGTGCAACAGTCATCCAGGCCAAGCTCGAGATTCCCTGGAGTATGTTTGTAACGGTGACTGAAGTGTTGTTCAGAATAAACTTGGCATACCATGACATAAAAACTAAGAAAGCATGTAAGGTTTATGTGTCTCTTGGAGGTGGTGGTTTTTAACCACCATGATGTGGTCCAGGTCAGGTTTCAATCCAGTCTCCAAAATTATGTGCCCCAGAAATAACAACTCTGTTTGTCAGAATTGGCATTTGGCGAAATTCAGTTTCAGCCCTGCAGTTTTGATGTGGTTTAGTACTAGGGTGACCAGATGTCCCGATTTTATAGGGACCGTCCCGATTTTTGGGTCTTTTTCTTATATAGGCTCCTATTAACCCCCATGCCCTGTCCTGATTTTTCACACTTGCTGTCTGGTCACCCTATTTAGTACTGCATGGAAATGTTTTTCATGTTCCTCGCAAGTCTTCCCAAACACAATAATTTCATCCAAATAATACTGGACTCCAGGCTGATTCTTCAGAATCACTGACATTCTTTGGAAAATGCTGGGTGCCAATACAAGTCTGTATATGGTGCATGTTTCAAGTGGAATAGATCCTCAAGCATAATAATGCTGTGAGATCTCTTTGTCCTCCTGTAGTATAACTTGGTGATATGCATTCTGTAGATCGAGAGTAGAAAATGTCTTTGTGTCACAAAGATCCACCAATGCTTCTTCTATGTGTGAGTGGATAGCTGTCAATCACAATGGCTTTATTAGGCTCCCTTAAATCTATGCTAAGACAAATACCTCCAGTCTTTCTCTTTATCACTACTATTGGTGAGACTCATTCAGATGATGCAATCTCTTCAATAACACCATTTTGTACTAATTTTTTAACCTCTTGTGCTACAGCATCCCTGACGGAGAATGGTAGAGAGGGAAATTCTGTCATACAGCTGTCACTTGAGGTCAAAATTTAATTTCGTGAGCAAATCCAAATGCACAGCCACTGGGGCTCCTCTGTACCATCCTCGTTAAGAGCAGAGACCAGAGTTTGTGCTGTAGTGGTGCCAGGTGGGGTAAAAGCAATGTGCCCATTGCCTGCCTACACGTTTAGTGAGGGAAACAAATCGCTGTTTAGGATAGCAGTACCCCTAGGCATAGGACAGAATTCTGCCGGTACACATTATGTATCAAATGTCAGGGTTGCAGGTAGTTAACCAAGCACAGGGATGTGGTTCATCAAGTAGCACACTAGGTGTAAGTGTAAGGGGACTGTTGCCCCCTTACTAACATTCAGTGGGGGTGTTTTGGCTGGCTAGCTCCCAGCACTAAAAGGGGAAGGGTCGATGGCAAATCAGGAGCCTGAGACTGACAGTCCCCAGGAACAATGGGGAGAGGCCAATGCTCCAGATCAGCCTGATTGACAGGGCGGGCAGGCTAATCAGAGAATCAGGAGGCCAGGGGGGTCCCGTCCTCCGTGTGAGCTGGAATGGCCTGAGTCAGACAGAGTGGGGCCGAGCTAAGGAGAGAGCACGGGCCCGAGCTAAGTTGCTGGAAGCAGAGCTGCAGCTCCAAAAAGCCAGAGCACAGCCCAGAGAGAGCAGAGCTGCCCTGGGAGGAGAGCTGCAGCAACCAGAGCCAGAGGGGCCAGACAAGCAGCCAGGAAGCAGGTCAGAGCTGGGAGCAGAGTCACAGAAGCAGCCTGCAGAGCCGACCTGTCCTGGGGGCAGAGCTGCAGCAACCAGAGCCAGAGAAGCAGCCCAGGGAGCTGAAGGCAGAGCAGCAGCAGCCGTGCTGAGGCAGAGTGGAGCTGGAGCCTGGGCTGGAGCAGTCCGGAGCTGGGTGCGGTGAGCAGCTGGGGAAAGTGAGGGGGACCCTGGGCAGTGGGCCCAGCGCAGGGAGACACCTCAGCCAAGAGGCCTTGCAGGCCAGACTTGGGGGGATCGTAACCCTGTCAGGGCGGGGGCAACGCTGGGAAGAAGGGTCCTGCCACCTAGAGCCTGAGAGCGTGTGGCCACTGCCAGAGCAAGTGTCCAACCCGCAGCATCTCTGCAGCACAGCCAGGGCCTGAGAAGGAGGCCTGGGACCTACAAGGAACAGACTGTGAACTGCCCTGACATTCCAGAGACACTGTTTGTGATGTTCCCTGCCACAGAGCAGGGTGATGTGTTTTCCTTTAACCTTTCCCATTTTTCCTTATTCTTTTTTTAAAAGTAATTGTTAATTAAACAACTTGTATTTGCTTTAAATTGTATGAAATGATCAGTGGGTCAGGGAGGTGCCTAGTGCAGAGAGAGTACCCCGGAGTGGGGACACCCTAGCCCCTGTCCTGGGTGACCACAGCAAGGTTGGGGGTCAAGCCCCCCAGGAATCCTGGGCCCAGCCTTGTCGGGGTTACGAGGACTCTGCCAGACAGGAGAGTGGAAGGGGAGTCCTCAAGGGCAGGGAGGCCTCTGGGTAAGGGAAGTGGGAGCGAGGACTCGGATCCTTTCGCTAGTCCACTTCACCGGGGTAGTGCAGAAGCCAGGAAAGTTCCCCACAATAGCGGGACCATTCCCCCGCTTACATAAGCTCAGTTCAGTAACTGATACATGTCCAAAGTATTGCAAGCAAATCAATTCAGGTAGTATAGAAACTGCTGAGCCAGTGTTCAACATTCATTCCACCACCTGGGGCTTCACTCCTGCTGCAGCAGAGACATGAACAGCACACGTTATTTTATCCACAGTGTCTGTGGAGCTGCTTCCATCCACACCCAATGCAGTAATCTCTGGCATGGTAACCGCACCTACTTGTTGATTAGGATGGGTTGCTTTAGCATACCTTAGGGAAATGTCCGCTCTTTTTGCAGGCCACTGAGCTCCCTCTGCAAGCTTTCCAGTATAGTCCAGGGATCGGCAACCTTTGGCACACAGCCTGCCAGGGTAAGACCCTGGCGGGCCTGGCTGGGCTGGTTTGTTTACCTGCCGCGTCCACAGGTTCGGCTGATCGCGGCTCCCACTGGCTGCGGTTCACTGTCCCAGGCCAATGGGGGCTGCAGGAAGCGGCGCAGCCCGAGGGATATGCTGGCCACCCTTCCCGCAGCCCCCATTGGCCTTGGACGGTGAACCACGGCCAGTGGGAGCTGCGATTGGCCAAAGCAGCGGACGCGGCAGGTAAACAAACTGGCCCAGCCTGCTAGGGGCTTTCCCTGGCAGGCCACATGCCAAAAGTTGCCGATCCCTGTGTAGTCTGTAGTGGGGTGTTACATTCACAGTGGTGACATTCTTTTCCTTGTGTGTTTTGAAATCACTGGGCATGTTACTTCTCATTTACATTGCCCTTGTAATTTTTCAGCTGCCTTGTTGTAGTCCAGATGTAGTGGTTGCACGGCTTGCATCGCACCTGCTGTTCCTGAGCTCATTATATTCACCTCCACCATTGCTGACTCGATGTGATTAGCAATGGTTACAGCTTTCTGCCATTTCAATTCTGGTTCAAGCAGTAGATGTTCTCTAATACGAGGCACAGCTGTTTTCTCCATGAGCCGATCTCAAATAATTTCATCTGCCATGTTGCCAAAAATCACATGTGACAATCAGTTCCCTTAAAGCAGCAATATACTGATCTGTCAATTCCCCTGGTTTCCACGCTGGTGGAATTTATAGCATGCAGCTACCACATTCACTTTAGACACACACAAAAATTAATGCCGAGAGTGCTGTATCATATTTATTATTCAGAAGGGAAGAGTGTAACATATAGCTGCCCTTCTGCTCCAAGGCACTTAAATAAGCAAAGCACATTTTCTTACTTCAGAGAGTTCTCTGTCATTAACTGCAAGGACATGGTACTCAGATACTCTTATCCAAGCATTAAAAGCAATTGGAAGCTCTCCTAGGCTTTGAAGAAAGGGTGCAGGTGGATTCAGGGGCAGGAGAGACATCCTAGTCACCACTTTGTTGAGCAGTGGAGGCCGAGACCAAAAAAGTGAAATCCAACACCAAACAGCTCCAGAAGCAGCTGCTGCAGCAGCCCCTGGCCTCAGCACATACAGATGCGCTTACCCTTCCTGCTAGTTCTCTAACCTCAAAGACTACAGCTCCCAGAAATCAATACTGTATCTAGCAATATCACACGGGGCTCTGCTAGGCCTTGTTTGCACACTGGGGGGAGTTGGGTTGGGGACTCTCAAGTATTCATAGAATGTCCCCACAAAGCATGGCAGGGAGGCAACTGACAATTCATTCTCTAATCAAAGAATCTGCATTGCCTTTGTTGTAATAACCTGGAGCTACCCCCTCTCTGAGCCCTGAGTATTTTTCCAGGGGAAACCCCTCACTTCACACGAGTCCCAAAGTGGATTTGGATCTCAGTCAGTGTAGGTCAAAGACAAAGAAACATAATCAAAAGAAGAAATAAAAGATCTGGTCCTGCTGATGTAGATGCTGCTCTCTCTGTAGTTTCCAGCCCTTTCTAGGATGGACACTTCAAGTCATCAGAAAAGGATGTTTCTCTTTCTCCTGCACACACCCTTAGAAGTTGTGTGGCAAGAAACAAGAGCTGATTTTCAAGCATTTTTCTTCACCTTTTTATCTCCTCTTGCTGTTTTCTCCAAAATTAAAGGTCTAATAGTCTTTAAAAGGCTTTCATGGGTTCATTCACAGATTCATAGATTCCAAGGCCAGAAGGGACCATTATGATTCTGACAGCAGATCTTTTAGAAAAACAGCCAATCTTGATTTTAAAATTGCCAGTGAAGGAGACACCACCACAACCCTTGGTAAGTTGTTCCAATAGTTCTCAAACTTTTTTGTTTGGGGACCACTTGAAAATTGCTGAGGGTCTCAGCGGACCACTTAACGATCTTTCCAAAAGTTGTTGTACCATTAACTAACTATTGTAAAGCGCGTTGGATAAAAAAACACCTTAATAATAATTAACATTTTTTTTTGTTCTACAAATAAAAGCACACAACTCATATTTTAATATCAGTATTCTTACCTTTCTAATGCGATGGCTGTGCCTCTCTCCCCCACCACAGCCGACACAGAGCTGAGGCTGGGAAGGAGTGGGGTCTCTCCCTCACCACAGCAGCCACAGAGCTGGGACTGGGAAGGAGGGGGGTCTCTCCCCCACCCCAGCAGCCAGAGAGCTGAGGCTGGGAAGGAGGGCCTTCCCTCCCCAGCAGCCGCAGCCCTGGAGCTGGGGAAAGTCGCCTTTCTCTGGCTGCTGCAGCCCTGTACGTCCCAAATTCCCTCCACCTCCTCTTCTCACCCCACTGCCCCCTCCCACTTACCCCCTATTCCCCCCAAGGCCACAACCTCACCTTACATGTGTGTCTTCTCCAGGGTCCAGGCACCTAATTAGTGGAGCCACGCCTGGGTGGGTGGCCCTTCATTCTCTCATGTGCGGCCTTAGAGGGAACTATCTGCGGACGACCTGAATGGAGCTCGCGGACCACAATTTGAGAACCACTGCAATAGTTAATTACTCTCACTATTAAAAAATTATGTCTTATTTCCAGTCTGAATTTCTCTAGCTTCGACTTCCTGTCATTAGCTTGTGTTACACCTTTCTCTGCTAGACTGAAGAGCCATTATCAAATATTTGTTCCCATGTAGGTACTTATAGATTTTCTCACAGTTCTTGCACAACAAAGATGTGAAAAGAACACCCAGAGTGTGGAGAGACACACATTGAAATCTCTTAGCTTATGCCCAGGGCATAGGCTCCTGAACAACTGATGGGAAATAACTGGCAGATAGAAGGGAATTCTGGATACTCGCATGAAAATGAGACACATCAAGTTCCACATCAAAATAAATTATTATTCTGCTGGGAATTCAAATTAGCAGCCCAAGTTACTGACCTGTCACCTTCAGTTCCAGAGTGGCTTCCGCATAAAATCTGCTTGATCGGAAGAAACAGATAAACTGCCCGTGGTCAGAGGGGGTGATGTTGCGTATACGCAGGACAACGCTTCCATCCACAATACCATCCTTCAGCAGCTCTGTTCTGCCCTGATAATTTGGTATTTGCTGCTCAGCCTGATCTGGGAGGAAGGCCAGAAAATCACAACAAAACCAAGAAAAGGAAGGTCTACATGATTGGGGACTCCCTACTAAGAAGAACAGACAGGCCTGTCACCAGAGCTGATCCGGAGAACAGACGAATGTGCTGTCTGCCAGGAGTTAAGATAGAGAATGTGGACCGGAGGCTGAAAAGAATTCTAATGGAAGCAGTAAAGAATTAACTGATTGTCCTTCACATGGGGAACAAATGACACTGCTAGATTCTCACTGAAATGCACCAAAGGAGACTATGCCAAGCTGGGGAAGACACTTAAAGAAATGGAGGCTGAGGTGATCCTCAGTGGGATTCTGCCTGGCCCTAGAGGAGGAGAGTGAAGGCAAGACAAGATTATGATGATCAACAGATGGCTCAGGCAGTGGTGCTACAAGGAGGGTTTTGGGATATTTCATGACTGGGAGGCATTCACGGACAGAGGACTGTTCTCATGGGATGGACTCCACCTGAATAGGGAGGGAAATAGACTGCTGGGGTGGAGGATGGCACAACTGATTAAAAGAGCTTTAAACTAGGAACTCGGGGGGAGACTGCTGGGAGATCCTCATGCCTTATTCTAATATTGACCGGCAGGAAAGTCAAGAGAGAATACTCCAATGGGGAAAGGAAGAGCAGTATGTAGGAGAATGGACAGTAAGAGGAAAGATAGTGCCAATACCAATGAAGCTAAAGTCAAGTAGGCAATACTGTAAGTAGAATAACTGTACTCAATCGGGTGAGGAATCTGAGTGAAGCCAAGCAGCAACAGTTAAGATGTTTGTACACCAATCCAAGGAGCCTGGGTAACAAAATAGAGGAACTAGAACTACCAGTGCAGGAAGTGAAACGGGATATTATAGGGTTAACAGAAACACGATGGAATAGTAGTCATGAGTGGAGTACAGGAACTGAAGGGTACGTGCCGTTCAGGAAAGACAGAAATAAAGGCAAAGGTGGTGGAGTAGAATCGTATATTAATAAGGAGTTAAACTGTAAAGAAATCAGAAGTGATGGAATGGATAAAACAGAGTCTGTTTGGGTCAAAATCACGTTGGAGAAGAAAGCTACCAGAGGCTCCCCTGGATAGTACTTGGGGTATGCTAGAGACCCCCTCCCCCCACACATCTGATTTGGATATGGATAGAGACTTTTTTATGATTATGGGAGACTTTAACTTCCCAGATATAGATTGGAGGACAAGTGCTACTAATAATAGTAGGGCCCAGATTTTCCTGGATGTGATAGCTGACAGATTTCTTCACCAAATAGCCACCAAACCAAAAGAGCTGATGCTATGTTAGATTTGGCATTCATGAGTAGTGAGGACCTCTTAGAACAGCTAGTTGTAGGAGACAACCTTGGTTCAAGTGATCATGAGCTAATTCAGTTTAAACTAAATGGAAAGATAAAAAATAGATCTGCAATTAAGGTTCTTAATTTCAAAAGAGCAAATTAAAAAAAGTAAGGGAATTAGGGAACTGGACTAGACTGAGGAACTCAAGGATCTGACTGTGGAGGAGGCTTGGAATTACTTTAAGTCAAAGTTGCAGAAACTATCTGAAGCCTGAATCTCAAGCAAGGGGAAACATTTGTAGGGAAGGGTTACAGACCAAGTTGGATGAGCAAGCATCTCAAACTATTAAGAGAAAGCAAAAAACCAACAAGGAATGGAAGATGGGATGGATCAGTGTGACACTCTTTACCTCAAATTAGCACCCTGGACCCCTCATATTCACTATTATCATGTGATTATGGTTTGTTTTGTAAAAAGTATGCCTTGTGAAGTATCATTTTAAAAGTGTGGATCTGTTGGACCTTAATATGCTGTGGATTTTATGTACTATCATTGTATGTGAAGTTATGAAGTATTGCTATACATGTTACTGAAATATGTTATGAGGTTGAGAGATGCCCACAGCTGGACTTTCAGGAGGGACAAAGAAGCCGCCATCGCTGGCCAGACAGGTGTTAATGGCTCATCAACACCCAGCCTTCTATCTCAGAGACTTCTTGTAGAAGGCACATATGCAATGGGGCAACCTAACTCACGTTACAGCAAGGATCTTTCTAGCATCCTGAAGAAAGCATAAAAGAGAGACAGTGACATCATCTCTTGGCCTCTCTCCCCGCCACCTCCATCTCAACACCTGGAAGATCGTCTGGAAGAGAATGGTCCCAGGCTGGAAGGGTGTCCAGTCCGTGTATTAAGGAACTGTAAGCTACCTGTAGGATCTGTTAGGGTGAGAGACAACTTGATTCAAATCTTACTTCGTCTGTTAAAGTTAAAATTTAGACTGCATTTCTATATTTATTACTTAGGTAACCAACTTTGATTTCTATGCCTGCTACTTATAATCACTTAAAATCTTAGTTAGCCTTTTTTGCATCTCCATCACATTGTTGACTCATATTTAAGGCTAAGATTTTGGTATGGGTATTTTTAATAAAAGTCACGGGCAGGATGTGGGCAATAAACAATAAATCATGGAAGCCCAAGCCCCGCTATATGGGGCTGGAGCCTGAACTCCACCTCCCAGGGCTGAAGCCTTAGCTCTGCCGCCCGGAGCTGAATCATAATTTTCAGGAAGTCATGGAGGTCCCATAAAATCATGGAATCCATGACCTCCATGACTGACTCATAGCCTTATTCATATTCAATCGGTGATCCACTGTAAGCCCCGGATCCTTTTCAGCAGTGTTACCACCTAGTCATTTATTCGCCATTTTGTAGCTGTGCGTTTGATTTTTCCTTCCTTAGTGAAGTGCTTTGAACTTGTCTTTATTGAAATCCATCCTGTTGATTTCGGACCAATTCTCCAATTTGTCCAGGTCATTTGGAATTCTTATCCTGTCTTCCAGAGTTGTAGCAACCTCTCCCAGCTTGGTGTCATCTGCAAATTTTATCAGCATACTCTCCAGTTCATTATCCAAGTCATTAATGAAAATATTCAATAGTGATAGGTAGAGTCGCAAAAGTTTAAGATGAGACAGGAGGAAAGTTTAAGGTGAAATATGATGTAAAAGTCCACTGAGTACAGGTTACACTGAGACCAAGGGGAGTAAAAAGGGAGAAAAATCAATATCTTCCCCTGCCCCCCCCAAAAAAGATTTTCTTTCTCAAATTTACATAAAATGCTCTTATTATGAATTGTTTCAAAATAACAAAAGATCAATGGTATTCAAACTGTTGAGAGAAAGTAGAAGACACTCTGTGACAAGAGGCTTCCTACCTGATTCCAATGTAGAAACATGGACCGTAAAAAAGAAAAGGAGGTAACTGGACAGAGAGGGGTTGCCCATGGCACAATGCGAGTGGAAGGAAATCCTCATCTTCATTGTAACTTGATTCACACACCAGAAAGGAAAAGAAAAAACAAATTCCAAGTGAGCAACGTGCTGTAATTTGGGATACAAATTCATTGAGCACAATATGAACCCTAGGACATGTGCTAATTAATAATTGCATCAAAATGGGCGTGTTTGCTACTGTTTTTGTCAAAAGACATGTTACAAGACATAGCAAAGCTCAGCTTCACTGTTCACCATCTCAAATTACAGTCCAATATTCTGGACAAAGGCCTTAATACTAGCATTTGCAAAATTCATTGGAAAATATCACAAAAATCACTAACTTTTTGGTTGTAAAATTACAAAGAGAAAGTAGCCAAGAAGAACAAATGTATTTTGTATCTGTTTTTATAATGCAGTGTGAGAAAAGGCATTGCAATTTCTGGGTCTGGGTCACGTGGATAAATACAGAGCATCTAAAGTCATTAGTGAAGCTTTTCAAGTGGAAAAAGGAGCATTTAAAAAACAAATTAAAGGATGAGAACTTCCTGCCACGTACCTCATGAGCCCAGGAGAAACTTCCCAGCAGTTACAGGATCACTGGGACATTTCCAGCTTCTCACATTCCGTGAAATGGACCCTTAGTCCGGGAGGTGCCTTACAATGAAAGAATTCAAGTTATAGTATAAAGCAAAAATAATTTAGGAAAAGAGAATCAGTTCAGTATCATCTGTCCTTGTGCACTTTTCTGGTGATGTTTTTTAAACAGCAGCAGAATTTACTCTTTTCTCCTGCATGTAGCAAGGCTGAAGATGCAAGTGAAATTGTAAAGCAGAAAGCCACCATTATCGTTTAGATGGTGCTATGAAATTAAAGAGTCCTTATGGAAATCTGCATACAGCAATGTGCTTATCCTCTCAGACCCAGACGGCTTAGCCTCACACACATCCCGGTTGGAGCAGAGTCATTCCCACTGTGGAAGAGGCTGCTTCATCCCAGTATGATGGAGTGATGATAGTCACTCCATAGTTTAAGACTCTAATAGTTTCCTTTATAACCCTGATTTTTGACCCTTCATCTATAAACTACAGGAAGATCCTATCAGCCTCAAAATTGGAACCTTAAATCTGGGGCTGAAGTAAACTATTTCTACCAAATTTGATGTGAATTGGACAAGTGGTTGCTGAATTATAACACCCTGGAAAGGAGGGTTCACCAAAGTTAAAAATCTTTTTTGCTGCTTTAAAGCATAAAGAACAAACACAACCACCCATTTTCTTATGGCTCCCTGGCCCCTCTGCTCCCTGGACCCTCTACAGCAGAGGTTCAGGGGCTGCCCCACATATACGATCCCTGGCACAGCGGCCTAACCCTCTGAACATTCTGCTTTACCAGACTTGCCCAATGCTCGGCTCTTCCTGCAGCCTCTTGCCTCGTTCACGTGGCTGGGCAGGGGTAGCTCCATTGCACAGACAGCATAGCTAAGCACATAGATTTGGCACAGTCATTCCAAAAGGCAATGGCTAAGTGGGAGTGACTTGAGTCTGCCCCAGGAGAGACTGACCTTCTCTTCCTAACTCTGCTAGAAGTGAGCTTGTGCAGTGTCTCTGGTCCTCAGTTACCGCCTCTGTTAGAAGGGGGAGAACGGTACTTGTTGGCCTCCTAGGATAGGGACATGGGGTGGTATTCACAAAGGTACTTCGGTGCCTGAGTCCCATTTTTAGGCACTGCTGAGACCCACGAAACTGCTGCTTGGCTGCTGCCCAACCCTGTAGGTGCCTTAGCTCACTTGGCTGCTTAGTGCCTAAGTTTCTGCAGCACAAATTCCCTACGTGCCTAAGTCTTTGCCTCCATGCATGTGCTCTGCTGCCTCCCTCTAGGTTTCCAGATGCCTCTCCCCTGCCTAACCCCCAAATGTGTCCTTTATAAACAATTGATGGAGCTTCCCTGAAAGTTTTATTACTGGGGGCAGGAATAATTAACAATCAAACCCAGTGTCTTCATTTTAATTTCAAGGGTCAGTTTCCATATTATTCTAAATAAGGAGGATTTTTGGTCACATATTTGCAGATTTACTATGAAACAAGCGATTTTCTGTCTTTATCGAGTACCTCTATGCTTTGCCCTAGGGAGAAGGCTAATGAAAAAGAAAAGCAAACAGGGTGAGGCAGTGAAGTAGCTTCCTGCTCTGTAAAGCCTCCATCACACACAGCACATGCTAGTCAAGGGCTGTTAGAAAGAGTTCTTGGTTTCCCAGTTTGTAATCCAGGGATGACAACACACTCCTGCCTTTGAACCTGTGAAGGAAAAGCCCTGCAGAGGGGCTCAACCGG
>NW_020664988.1:0-2024 GCF_002925995.2 Terrapene triunguis
TGCTGGCGCCATGGTAACCCCTAACTAAGGTGCCGCTTTTGGAAAATGTGCTGAGGGGAAGTGGCTGCTTCCCCTGCACCCCCCCTAGCTACGCTACTGGTGGGGATCACTGCCGGGTCACTACTTCAGCCCCACATTTTTGGGTGGACCTCCCACAGTGGGAGCTGCAGAGCACTCCCCCGCGACACACAAACACACACACCCTGGTGTTGGGAGAGGAACAGGGGAAGGACAAAAGAAGCAAGAGAAGAAAAGAAAGGAGGGAGGGATGGAGGAAAGGGTGAAACCAAAAGGACAAACCCCAATGTCCCCAGTGATTCTAAGGGACAAAATCCCAGGTGCGGAATAAAATTCTGCCTCCTTAAGCTGGTGTTTTCCGTGCCTAGAATTCAACTGTCACCCGATGGATCAGACTGAAGAGGTTTCCAACCTCGAGGAGGCTCTTACCTTCTAAACAGGGACGTCTGCTTTCTAGTACAATCACAGAAAGGGAAGGAGAAAACCCGACAGAGGTTCCTCCTGCCGCTCACGTACGTGAACCCGAATATTCTCTCATCCTCAAAGAGAGACCTCGAGACAGAGACTTGCTGAAGCAAAGCCACAGGAGTCTCTGAGGTTTCCCGGGCCACTCGCCTCTGTCCTGCCTGGCTGATGTCAGCATCTCTCTGTGAGGTCACCACCTTTGACCAATAGTCTGAGGTCCTGCAAAAAGCCTTTGTGATGTCAATGCCACGCCCCTCCCTTGCTGTGCTAATGTCCTGCCCCTGGCCAGGCACTTTGGAGGTTTGAGCTACTCCCTGTGGATCACCCCACTCAAGGAGTGTTCATTTTAGGAAGCAAGCCGACTAGACGGTAAAACCTCAGACGCTGCTCCCAATGCTACACTCAGTTTTTCGGAAATTGGTAGACTTGATGGCCAGAAGAGACAATTAGAGCATCTAATCTGACCCCCGGCATGTCACAGGCCTCCTGTATGACACAATAGCTACTTTGGGGGCAAACGCATTCCAGAAAGGCATCTAGTCTTCATGAAATGACATCAAGAGATGGAGAATCCACCACTTTCCTTGGTAGCTTGTTCCTGTGGTGAATCATTCTCGCTGTTGAATATTTGTGCTTTATTTGTCATGAATTTCTCTCTTTTCACCTTCCAGCCACTGGGTCTTGTTCTGCCTTTCTCTGCTTGATTAAAGAGCCCTTTAATACCCAATCTTTTCTCTCCATTAAGGCACTTCAACACTTCAGTGAAGTCACCTTTCGATCTTCTTTTGATAAGCTAAAGAGGTTGAGCTCTTTCAATCGCTCACTAGAAGGCATTTTTCTCCAGCCCTCAGAACATTTGGTGGCTCTTTGCTGCCCCAGCTCTAATTTCACAACATCTTTTTCAAAGGTGGACACCAAAACTGGATGCAGTATTCCAATATCAGTCTCACTGATGCCGTGTCACCTCCTGTGACGCTATTGACATAATCTGTAACTGTATAGATCACCGTTGCAACCACTGTTATATATTTGCAGCCAATATTGTATAAAGGTTGTCGTGGAAGGGGTCTATGGAGAGGTTCTGATTGGCTGATTATAATTATGCTATCTGTGTATGTGTATCAGTTTTGTAGTTGACGTTATGAATATTAGCTCTATACTGTCTGTATTTCAAACTTGTGCTATGCTTCCGGGGAACACCCCAGACAAGTTGGTATTAGTTCTGCCTAGCCTGCTTGATGGCCCACTAAGGACCATGAGCTATACAATTGACCCATTGAGAGAAGGTAGATACACCTTGTGACTCAGCAAGGCATGCAGGGACCTGCCTATGGACAGAACTCTACGGTTTTTCTATGCCACATGCTGGATAGAGTGTCCTTGGGACAAAGAAAGCAAAGACCACACGGCAAGAGACTATAAAAGGCTGATGCCTTGTCTCCATCTTGTCTTCAATCCTGCTTCATACCTCTGGAGGGACTTTGCTAAAAAAGGAAGCTCTATACAAAGGACTGAATGACCCATCCCAGCTGTGGATGTAC
>NW_020664989.1:0-22175 GCF_002925995.2 Terrapene triunguis
TTTGTGGTTAATGACATTGCTGTAGATTGTTGTCCATTTCCTGCCCTGATAATTCAGACAGTCCCTTTCCCGTCATATCCCCAGTACTTCAGTGATTGCAATAGCAGAGGGCAGGTTTTCTCTGGGGCACTGAGCTTTGCCAGGGGTTGGTGGCTCCTTTCTTTCCTCTCCCTGGAGTAAACTCAGCTTTTTATTCCATCCTTGATGTTTCATGGAATAACAACAGCAGCACGAAGAAAGAGGTGGGCAGGGCAGGTGCCTCAGGGGAGGGGTCAGAGAGATGTGGGTGGTGGGCAGGTCAGGGGAGGGGTCAGAAAGGTGCAAGCGGCAGGTTGGGTGGGTCTCTGGGGAGGGGGCAGAGAGGTGTGGGTGGCGGGCAGACCTTGGGGTATGGGGTGGAGAAGCACGAGCAGCAGGTGAGGAGGCCTCAGGGGAGGAGAGGAGCGAGCAAAAGGCAGACCAGCAGGCCTCAGCCAAAGAGGCAGAGCAGGGGAAGGAAGTGGCCAAACGGGAACGAGGGTGGAGCACAGGTGGGTCCTCAGAGAGAGGAGAAAGAGCAGGGTGGAGTTGGGGGGCAGTGCCACAGTCCAGGTACCGATGCCCCCACACACTTTTAGGGAGCTTCCAGCGCTCATGCCCAGCCTCACCAAATGCAAGAGTCATGGGCCACCTATTCTCTGGGTCTTCACTAACCAAGCCCCTCCCCAAGCTATGTTGATGGGAGAAGCCCTCCTGTTGACACAGCGCTAGCTACACTGGGGTTAGTTTAATATAACTGCATTGCTCAGGTTACATTTTTTACACCCCTATGTATTGTAGTTACACCAACCTAATTTTGTAGCATAGACCTGTGCAAAGAATCACACACACACTTTGGGAGGAAAACTTCACCTGCTCCTCTACTTTACAGAATCCAAACACAAGCAATGCTGGTCAGATACAGAGCTAGATGGACCTTTGATCTAGCCCAGTGTGGTATTTCTTATGGTTTAAATTACACTCACAGGCACTGATAATAGAGTTACTGAAAGTTTGGGAGTTAGGAGCGGGTAGGTGAGTATTCCAGTCCCCTCACAGATGACCCCCTCCCTCTGGGACAGGGACAGGTCTAAGCTCTCACACCAAATACTCATTGTGGCTGCCTGAATCTGTGGGCAGCTCATTTAGTTTACACTGAGGATTGAGTCCTGCTTTGTGCACCATGTCTGAGAATGAAAATCCTAAACCACCCTTTGAAATAACAAATGCAGCAGGACGTGTTTTTGTCCCTGCCCCAAAGCAGACAGAGCAATGGAGAAATGCCATTGAGTCCAGGGTAATACTTCACTGTGGTTTTACCATTTCCACTTGCTAAACTCCCTCCCAACCTTCTGGGCTCCTAGAGCAGGGTACTGAGCCTGAGCCTGAGCCGAGACACGTACACTGCAGCTTTACACACCAAGCCACATGACCCTGATTAATCTGACATGGGTCAGCTGTGGGTGTTTCATTGCACTGTAGACCTATCCTAACATTATGTCTACACAGCAATTAAAACACCCAGGGCACCTGTCTCAAAGCCCGTGTCAGCTGACTCAGGGCTTATGGGGCTTGGGCTGCAAGACTATAAAATTACAGTGCAGACATATGGGCTTGTGCCCAACCTCTGTTTTTTCCATTACCTGTCCAGCCAGTATGGTAGCATGCTGTTTGAGCCATCTCACTGCCATAGACATTAGTTGCACAATTCTTGTTTTACTTTTATTATTATTTTTTAGAGCCTTGGTTTCTACCCTTGCTCTATATGGGGGAGGGATAGCTTAGTGAGTTGAGCATTGGCCTGCTAAACCCAGGGTTGTAACTTCAATCCTTGAGGGGGCAAATCAGTACTTGGTCCTGCTAATGAAGGCAGGGGGCTGGACTCAATGACCTTTCAGGGTCCCTTCCACTTCCATGAGATAGGTGTCTCTCTCTCTCTCTCTCTCTCTATATATATATATATATGCCAGTCCATGTTTCCCTTCTTTTTTTAAATTCATATGGACCCCCTATACTGGCAATTCAGCGGGTCCATGAGTTATCAAACTCTGTGGGGATGTAAAGGGAGGGGATAAGGGGGTTCCCTAGCTCGAGGTTTTCTGCCATGTTAGATCGTGGTTCCTACAGCGGACAGCTCGCTTACTCACCAGATCAGCGGTCGGGGTCACCAGTGTCGTCAGACGCTCCCGGTGTGGTGCTCTGTGCTGTTCAATGTTGATATCAATCCGCTGCGTGCGTGTGTTCCCACTGCGTGCTGCCCCAGCTCTACACAGATAGTTGACACAGCAGACCCTGAGAGAACCCCCAATGACCACAGACTCTAGTATGGTACGAAGGCACGTCGGCCAGGTTTATTGTCGAAGAGAAACACAGTCTCCAGATTTCCCTGGCATAGAAGTCCAAGGTGCTGCTAAGGTGCTGCTAGCTAGTACATATGTGCTCCCTGACAATGGACTCAGCTCAGTCAGTGGCGGGACTTTCCACTGCCCCCTAGGCTGGACAAAGATATCCACTCAGGGGTGCATTCGTATACACAGGTACAAACAAGTTAAACATCACTCCTGATGTATTGAGGTGCAACCCCTCTACGTAGTAAGGTGCCGCCTCTCACCTTGTACATGTTGGTTTGAACAAAACAACTCTATCCATCATATTCCCCTTTTGGCCCTGTCATTGGGATGGGACAGCTTGTTCCTTGTTATGTGTGGAATGTACAAGTATGCAAATGTTCTGATATCTGGTGTCCAGTACCTTTTAGGTGTGTCTCTTTTTGCAGCATGAGCCCTTTCCTTGCCAGCTTCTGTGAGCAGGGCCTGCCTCTGGCTCACAGCTTAACTTTGCTTTATGTTAGCAAAGTCTTGACCATTACTTTAGTTCAGGCCTTAGGCCTCATACCGGGCCTCTGATACCAAGGTTTATATCTCAGGGCCTCCTCTTACTACACCTGGGAGTGGGACTACACCTGGGAGTGGGACCACGGGGAAGGGACATGGAAAGGGGTAAGTGGGCTGAGGCAGGGGCCAGAGCTGGGAGTGGGGGCAGAGACCGGCAGCAGAGCCACAAGAGTAGGGCCAGGAGAGGAGTCCTGGGAGCCATGCCAGCAGCTGGGGCTGCAGCCAGGAGTGGAGCTGGATGGCACTCCCTCCCCACACCCTGTGGGGGCTGGCCTGGGCCCCAGTGGCATTCCCCTGAATGTTACTCCATTCCACCTAGCAGGATGCACCCCACATTTTGGACCTCTGACCTAGATAATCATGCAACAAATAGGGGAAACTGAGGTATACACAATATGTATACAAAACGTTCAGAAAATTCCCACTTCGTCACAGGATTGTCAGTGGGGTCTGAGCTGGGCAGCAGAACAGGGAAAGTGGGGAGGTTTCCCTTTGGAAAAATTAAACTGAAAAACATCCCCCTGTGTTCCTGCAAAAGCCTCTCATTTATCCCTTAGCCCCCTTCCCCATGAAAATCTCCACCTCTGCCCTGGCACACAGAGACCCCCTCACTACAATGCAGATTTTAAACTTTTCTTACTTTTCCTTGGCCTTCTACAAACATTTTCCCCATCAAAATGATCAAGAGCTTTTAAAATGAGAATAAGAGAACAAACTAAATCAAAACCAAAGAAACTGCTATCAACCTCCCCACCACACACAGTTTGGGTCTGAATTTTTCTACTGAAATGTTGAGACAATAAAACTCACACTGCTATTGTCCAGAAAAGAAACCTAAACCGCCCATGCAGTACCTAGGACATCTATGTCTGAATCACCAAGGCTTCAGCTCCTTTGGTGAGATTTCCAGCTGCCCAATATTGCTGCTATTCCAGGGGAGCAATTCTTGACTCCTGTAAGCATTTATCTCAGCCCCGTTCTGTGCATCATGGGTTTCTCTAGGAAAGGGCAGTGAATGGTTTTAGGTTCCAGTGATCCTCATTCAAATCAAACTAGAACCTAAGAATCCTTCCCCTTTCCCAGGTTGTGTGAGGGGAGACATTTAAAAGAGCTCTCTGAGCTATAGCACGTGGCTAAGTAAAGAGAAAAAGCCTTATATTCCCCCTCTGCTTTGGGTGCTGGGTTTACTCCTGAAGTCTCTGCCACCCACATAGTGACCTATAGCTCATCCCTAACCCTTGATGCTGCTCCTTTCTATAGAATGTGAAAGGAGCGAAGGCAGCGCAGGAGCCATCTCGGGATGCAGTTCTGAGGCTTTCAGAGAGACACATTGCCTGAGACATCAGACTGCTGTAAACCATGCAGCCACCCCCTCAATCAGGGGCCTGTTCCAGCCCTGAGTCTGGGCTACCTCCCACAAAGCAGGGTGCCCACAGATTACAGCCTGAAAACAGGCATGTGAAACTAACTCCTGCTCTCCCTGACAGGGCCTTCCCTAGACCAAGCGGCATCCCAGGCAAGAAGTGTCTTTGGTTTCCCCCCCACCCCCGCTTCATATGTTAAACCATTGAATTCCTTGTTTTTTATTGCACTTGTAGCTCATTTCATGATTTTGATGCACAATTTGGATGCATGATTTTCTCTATCATATAAGACAATAAATTTTCATGATAGGATGTGTAAATCTGTATTTATTCATGCCATATATAAGCAAATAAAAAAATCATTTCCTTTAAGCATATAGAAACTTTTAATTTTAACAGTAACTGAAATGTACTAACATCTAGAAATGGAACTGTCACCAACACAGGGTGGGCCAGTATAAAATAGTGCTTCAGTAAGAGACAGCGTTAAAATGTTAACCCTAAGCCTTTTGTTCAGAGATCGCTTTTCTCGCCTTTCCTCCATGAACTGAAGCACAGCATTAGAGAGGTCCAAAGACTAGTTGATGACATTTCCAAATGCTAAAATAGCAAGCGATGTCAGTCTTGCATTGGCCATTGTTGATTGGAGAGATGTTTTATTGAGAATATGCTTCAAGGTGACAAGCAGCAGGCGAAAAAAGCCTCCTACAGGTGCTGAAGTAGCTCAGTTGGGAGAGCATTAGACTGAAGCTCTAAAGGTCCCTGGTTCAATCCCAGGCTTCAGCATGCTCTTTTGTCCCTCTTTCTGCAGTGGTGGGCTGTTTTCTGGAAACACAGCAGTGCCTTTACCCAATGCAAGTCCCTCATTTCAGGCTTTGCTACGGGAAAAGACAGCATTGGCTTCTGCACCCAGTTGGCCACCTGACCTTTCTTTCTTCTCTTGCTCTTTCTCAGCAAGGGGAAGAAAAAGAAGCTCCCCTTCAAGCTGGAGTCACAAGGGTGATGTGAGGATGACTTCCTGAGCCCCGACTACAGTCCTCTGCTCTTCCAGCTGACCTATCGAAGGGCTGCTGCCACTTTCTTCAGGTTCACCCATTGGTGTGTGCCAGGGTGAGCACCACCAAAGTGCATGGAATTTGAGTATGGGGCAGGGCAGCACCCTGTGATGGAGTTTCTGTAGTGTAGTGGTTATCACGTTTGCCTAACATGCAAAAGGACCTCAGCCCAAAACCAGGCAGAAACATGCTGGCTTCCTTTTCCCAGCTCCTCTTGCTGTCCAACAAGGCACTTCTCCTTCTGCCACTGGCCTGTCACTGAAGTAACCCCAACCCCTGCACAATAGAGGGTGGTGACATCAGTGGACAAAGTACCTTGGCATCAGCCTGGGGAAGCTAGAGGAATTAGTCGCCTTCTGAATGCTTGTGGCTTGGCCTCCTCTGCCCTTGGAGGCTGGCCTCTAGAGGCTAGCTCTTCCTGCTGGCCTCCTTTGCGTGACTTGCCAAAGGAGGAAGTGAAGCAGGAATGGGGCAAAAGAGGAAAGTCATGCTGAGGAAGGCACAGCAGAAGCTAAGTGCATCATTGAGGCTAAGTGGGGTTAGTAGAGCACCACCATTTGTTCTGCCAAAGCCTGGGGAGGTGCAGTTGGCTGCTGGGAAGTAGAATCCTGTGCCTGCCTCTTGGCATCCCAGGGATGGCTACCTGCAGCTCAGGAGAAGAAGAAGCGGGGTTCTGGGTGGACGGAAAAGAAGCAATGGTGTGTCCTAGTGGGCTGCTTTCTGGCAAGATGGTTTTCCGTTTTAGGCTTGGGAGGAGCCTGCGAGCTGAAGGAACGATTCAGGCTGTCACTCAAGTGAAGAAGGGAGATGATTTTTTTGACAGGGACGGCTGCCTCGTCTTAAGGGTGTTTGTCTGTCACCTTCTAATCTAGTGGGTGCTTGGTACATGCAGGCAGCTCCCGCTCCTGGATCTCTCCCAAAAAAATAGTTTCTACACAAATACCAAAGCTTTTCACCGAAAGGAGGGAAAGGAAATGGCCACAAGATGGCATGAGGACATAAGGAATGTAACACAACCCCGTTCTTAGGGGTAATCCATTATTTTTTGTCAAGGTCCAAAATTTTTGGATAAAGTCTAGTCAAGGTTTAGACTCCAGCATAAATATTAATAAAAAATAACTATAATGATGATAATAATAAGTAAATAAAAATATTTTGGGGTCCATTCAAAGACGATTTGGCCCACCGTCTATTGATTGCCCCGCATTGACTCTGAGAGGTGATTTATCTCCACTCTCTTGGATTTGAAGAGCTGGTTAGTGTCACCCTTGGTATCCCACCAGGCTGAACAAGCCATGTTATCGATGGTGAAACTAGGATTGAAGGATTATATCATATTATAAAAACTGTAAATAAAGATGTCATCTGAACGTGAGCGTTCTGTAATGAAGGCTGGTTCCCCCAGTTGAGTTCCGAATGCTCTGCTAGAAATGCCCCCTGGGACACTGGCACTTAGGGTGACCAGATGTCCCGATTTTATAGGGACAGTCCCGATTTTTGGGTCTTTTTCTTATATAGGCTCCTATTACCCCCCACCCCTGTCCCGATTTTTCACACTTGTTGTCTGGTCACCCTACCGGCACTCCCCAGCAGGAGTGAAAGGAGAAACCTCCAGCACCGCACGTAGCTCCAGGCTGATTCATCAGGGGTGGGGGAATTGACTTCTTTGCTGCTGAGAACGGAGCCAGGGCAGTTCTCTGGGAATGAAGGTTCCCAGCCTGACCCAGCTGCTCCATTGCCCCCTGGGGCCCTGCAGGCTTAGACTGTCCCTGAGGCCAGGCAGCTGCTCAGTGAGCTTCCGTGGTGTCGCTGGCAGTGCAGGAATATCCCACTCTAAGGGCCTGAATTCAGCCATGGGGAAAGGCAGCAGCTTTGCTCCCTTCTTCTAAACAGAACTCCAAGGCCGTGGTTCTCAGCCAGGGGTCCAGAGCCCCCTGGGGGGCAGCGAGCTGGTTTCAGCGGCGGGGGAGAAATATACCAGAAAGCAGGGCCAGTATTAGACTCACTGGGGCTCAGGGCAGAAATCTGAAATCTGAGCCCTTCCGCCTGGGACGGAAGCCAAAGCCTGTTAACTTCGTGGGGGCCCCTGTGCTGTGGGGCCCTGCGCAATCGCTCTGCTGGCTACCCCCTAACGGCAGCCCTGGCTTTTAATCGACTGGACGTGCAGAAAAACAATTGTTGGGGCAAAAGGTGGGCTGTGGAGGTTTATATCATGTTGCCACAGAAAGAAAAATGTTGGGAACCCCTGCTCCAGGGAATCCCGGAGAATAAAGACTCGATCCGACTCTGTGCTGCCAACTCTCATGATTTTGCCTTGAGTCTCATGAGAGTTATTGTTTTCCTTAAAGCCCCAGCTCCTGGAGTCAAGTGGAGATGTGATGATTTCAGCCTTCGCTCTTAAAGACACAGTATGTTTCTAGCCCTTGTGGCTGTGGAGAAAGATTCAAAATGTCACCCCAGTGCGCCCTAAAGGCTCATCAAGCAGAAGGCAAATAAAAAGATCACCAAATCTATTATTTTTACACAGTCTCCTGATTTTAAAGCCAATCTCATGATTTTTGGTGAGCCTGACTCAGGGTTTTTGAACGTTTGGGGTTGGCCGTTCTGCAGACTGAGAGCTGGGCACCCTCCTTCACACACAGCGCACCCTGAATTTTCTAAAGCGTTAACTCTTTCTTCTCCTTCATGCCGCTCTAATGCAGCTGGGAATCCCCATTCCTAGACGTGCTTTTCCACAGACAGTGAATTCCCCACAGGGCTGTTCCAGGGGCTCCAGGCCCCCACCCCAGGACAGATGGGGCAGTAACCTCACATCACCCCTTTGTGACTCCCAGGGACCCTGCAGGGACAGCAGCTGCATGCTGGGCCCTAGGGCCCCCCAAAGCACCTGGGAGGTGGGGGCAGTTCAACTCCTGTATCAGGGGGGCTCCTGCTGCCTGGAGGTGACTATATCCTCACAGCCCCTCCCCTCACACTGACACCCCCATGGACCCTCCCCCTCACACTGATATCCCCATGGACCCTCCCCCTTCACAGCCCCTCCCCCTCCCCCTCACACTGACACCCACATGGACCCCCTCCCCCTTACAGCCCCTCCCCCTCACACTGACACCCCCATGGACCCTCCTCCTCACAGCCCCTCCCTTCACACATAGAGGGACATGTTTGCTGGAGGCTGACATTACAAACCCAGGGGTGAGATTTTATGGATGTGGAATTCTCCCAACCACATATTAAACTCCCGAAACCCCAGTGCAAGGACTCCCCAAGCTAGTCGAGTCCATACGTGGATCACTCTTTTCATCACACCAGATGGCTCCCTTTGAGCAATGACCTTTTGAGGCCAACAAGAAACCTTCTAGTTTGGGCTCATTCATGCACCACATTTACCAGTTGTCCTGGGCTCATTGCCTGCATGTCTGCTGGCTATCAGGCGTGAGACCCTTTGACTCCATGCCTCACCTACAATCCTGTTTCTCAAGATCAAACCCAAGACCAGAAACTTGCTGCAGCTTATGTAGCCCGGTAGAGCCTTCAGAGACACAAAGAGAAGATCCATAGGTGACCTTGGCAAACCCCGTAAGAACGGCCAGACTGGGTCAGACCAAAGGTCCATCTAGCCCAGTATCCTGTCCTCTGACAGTGGCCAATGCCAGATGCCCCAGAGGGAACTAACAAAACAGGCTTCCTGAGAGCATCTGCCCCTTCCACCACAAGAGGAAGCAGGCAGGTAAAAGGGGCGAGGGGGAAGTCCCAGGAACCCTTCCTCTTTTTCTCCACAGCCACTGTCCATCAGCAGGATTCCTCCTCCTCCTCCCTCCTGGGCCTCAGTGCGACTAAATCTCCACACCTAGACAGCTGGTCCATCTGCAGCACCCCGATCCCCCATGCCTGAGCCTCCCTGCCAAAGTCCTGCACCTGGCTCCATAGAATTATGGCAACTCGACTTCTTGTGCCCAGAGTGTCTCTGCCCCCTCAGTAGATGACCAGAGAAACACAGTGTCCGCCTTTTCTAAAGGAGTGCTTGGAGAAGCTTTTCTCATGTGGCCTAATGGATAAGGCGCCTGACTTCAGATGAGGCAATTGAGGATTTGAGTCCCTTTGCGGTTGTGCTTGTGCAGTTTTCCCTTTGTACTGAAAGTCCTGCTCTCTTCTTGGCTGCTCAGGCCGATCCTCTGGCTTCAGCTAGAGCCCCGGGAAGGAGTTGGGGGTAGGATATCACAAAGGCATGAGCCCCAGGTCTTCCAGTCTAGCCTTTACCATTCCTGACTTACCAAAGAAAATGGGTGGCTGCCCAGGCTACAGTGTAGAGCAGTTTCCCTCTTCCAAATGTGTGCTTGAGGGGGCTTGCTAAATAGCGCCTTTGGAGCCTTGGTGTTTCTCTGCTTCTCACCAGCTGGGGAATAGCCTCTTGGGGAAAAATCTCCTGCCCCACTGCAAAAGTGAGCACCGTGAGTGAGAACGGTCAGAGGCCCCACCGGGGGGGCTGGCCCTGCTTTCCTACAACATTCTGATGTTGGCCACAGAGCATCAGCAGCCACCCCACATGCTGGATGCTGGTCTTCAGGTGGCCTTCAGTGGGTGTTTGGCATGCCAGGGAGGAGGCTGGCCAGGTGTCTTTGTGGCAGTCAGCTGGCCATGCATAGGCCTGGTCCTCCTCACCCTTGGTTACTCTGTGGCTTTTAAGCCTTCCCTTGGAGCTGTCAGCACCAGTCGCCTCTGTTTTAGGTGCCCAGAGGAGGAAAGGTGTGCTGGGCTCCAGCCTGGGACTCTTCGTCCCTCCTGCCTATCCCTGACTATGAAGCCTGCCCCTGGCACTCCTTTCTTTAAGCACCATGTGGGCAAAAGAAAAAGTGTGGGCAGCAAGCACAAGGGTCAAACTTGCAGGCATCAGGTGAAGCAGCAAGAATCCCAACCATCAGGTCAAACCGCAGGACTGCCGGCATCAGTAGCCAGGGTGGCAAGTTCTAGAGGCCCAACCCACTGCGGCCATCCCGTCACGCCATCCCGACCGAAGACCTGGCTCCAGTGGGCGTGAGTCACCCAGCAGGAGGGGAAAGACTCGCTCTTTCACAACAGGAGCCAGGGAAGTGAGCACTTTTAGCACCAGGGCTTTGCTGCAAGCAAAGACAAGGTCCCATTGATATTTGAATTCGAATTGCAGGATTCAGAGTCCTGAGTGCTGACCGTTACACCATGGAACCAGCTTGTGCTGTTTTCTCTGGACATCTGTGACCCTCTCGGGGCTGGCTTGTGTAAGGGGATTGTTGGCCCCTTACTAAAATGAAGTGGGTTTTTTTGGTGGGCTAGTTCCCAGTATCAAAAGAAAGGGGAAGGGTCAATGGGAAATCAGGATCCTGAGACTGACAGTCCCCAGGGGCAATGGGAAGAGGCCAAAGCTCCAGCTCACCCTGACAGACAGGGAAGGCAGTCTGATGAGGGAGTCACCAGGCCAGGGGGTCCCATCCTCCATGTGAGCTGGAACTACCTGGGCCAGAGTGGGGCCGAGCTAAGGAGAGAACAGGAGCTGAAGAAGAGCACCTGAGGCAGCGTGAGGACAGCGGCTCCATCACTGTCCAGGTCCTGCCCAGGCGTGTTACCCACCCGGAAGCAGATTCCCAGGAGCTGTGAGACCTGCTGCTCCCGGAGCCTTTGGGCAGAGTCTCTGTCCTGCCCGCCCAGCGCTGGCCCCGGAGTCTCTCTGGCCCCTGGTGCCTGCAGCTCCGGGCCAGGGGCAGCAGAGCCTGGGACTGGGTCCAGCTGGAGAAAGTCCCCACCTCGGATGGGCACAGAAAGTGCTTCAGTGAAAGTCTGTCCCTGGACCAGCCCCGCTGGGGCCACAGCAGCAGCCCAGACCTCAGTCCCGGCTCCCAGCTCACACTGGAGGCAGCAGCACCAGCAGACTCTCATACCTTACAAAGCCCTGCCTCTGGGATCTGCCCCACAGCTCTTTTCCTGGCTTCCTTCCTACCAGCCCCCGGCTACCCACTGCTCCGGCCCCTTCCTGGCTCCTTCAAGCCCAACCGGGCTGCAGCTGCCACACTCACCGGGCCAGGGACTTTCTGAGGTAGGAACTAGCCCCATCTTTGCCTCCTTCTGCCTCTGTGTGTCCCAGAGCCGCTGCAGGGACTGACCTGCACCCAGGCTCTCGCTCCTATTAGCACTTGCAGGGGCCAATCCAGCTACGGGAGAGTGAGCGCCCCTGGGAGCAGGGAAGTGACCAAGTCTCCCTGCCAGAGGGTGGGGGGAGGGGAAGAAAGGGAAAGAGGAGAGAGAGACCAAAAGGGGATAAGGAGAAATAAGTGGGGAAAGCAGAGCCCAGCTCTTTTCTACTGCATCACCCCTGAGTAGATTGCTCCTGAGCTCTGGGTAAATATCCCCCAGTGTCCAGGGTCTCCCAGATCCCCCTGCCTCCCAAGGGAATGCACATAGGGGTTTCCTTCCTGCCAGGCATGATTACAAGGAGCTGTAGGTGTCACCCTCATGCCATGATAGGAGAAAGACAGCAAACCTTGGGCACATGCATCTGTATTTACAGTCCAGTGTGACAATCCCCGCTCCAGGAGGTGTTTGTTCTCTACTCCTGCTGGATGGGCACAGAATGGGGCAGCAAAAGGCTTGTATCAGTTTTTGGTGCTGCACATTCCTTAACTTAGAACAATAATGAAATTAAGAAAATGGAGATTGAATTCAAGGGAAATATACAAATACAAGTTCCAGCCCCGGTTGCTTATTGAAAGAAATGACTCAATATCCCAGTTACATGTTTTATTAACATGAACAAATAAATCCAAGCGCACACATCACTAAGGCTAAATGACTATAGACACCGCTCAGCTAAGGGTTAAACAATACAGTGATAAAGTTCAGGTCAAATCAGTAAATCAATGAGTTAACATGGATATTGCATTGGAATCAAGTCGTCAATTTAGTCAAACCATCAGATTAATCCAGTAGAAAATCAACCCTTATAAATCCTAAAAGAGCAACCCAAGAAGGCAGGTGCATATTTAGTGATGCCGAAACCCCAATCAGAGATTTTTACCCAGGCAGTGCAACCCAGATTTACCCAGCTGAATATTTCAATACCAAAACCAAATTATTGCTTACATTTAGCCTACAACCTCAAAGCCAATTACAGTTTTCTCCTTAGATTTCACTATTGTGTAGCTAATACTTCTCCTGTCCTCTCACCCCAAAACACATACAGACCTAAGAGAGACATTAGTAAAAGAAGTTCAAACAGCTCTTGCTGAACAATACATATCTGACAGCTCAATGCCTTGCAATGCTTCCATAGGTGAGGAGCATGCGTTCAGTCATTTCATAAGGCGCAGTTTTAAGGCTATTAAGATTTGGGGAACCATTCTTCCTAACATCTTCCCTTTGTAGATTTCAGAGGTGTATGTACACACACACAGAGCCACACTGTTACACTCCAATCTAATAGAAAGGCTGGGAGGTCTCCAAGTTCATAAAAAGAAATAGACACAAAATAGAAAAAGGAACAAAACGTTTCTAAGATTATAAGGGGTTGGATCTCTGCACCTCTCGGTCTTTGGATTCACATGACATAGAAACTGTAGCTGCAGTTTAGGAACCAGGTAATGGCATAGATGGTCCAGCACTTTGGGCTAGCAGGGTTTTGTTGACATTGTGCTTCATTCCCCAGAGGGGATCAGTCCTGGGATCCTGGCAGTCAGTCTCTCTGAGACTATGTCTACACTGGCAGAGTTACAGCACTGGGAGTTCAGTGCCGCTCAGAGAGCGCTGAAGGGAAACCGCTATTGTGTGTTCACACTGCCAGCTGCCTGCGCAATAGCGTGTTCACACTTGCGGCACTTGCAGCGATGTTCAGAGCAGTACACTCTGGGCAGCTATCACACGGAGTATTGCTTCCTCTTCTGCCGCTAAGAGTTGTGGGAAGGCGGAGGGGGTCACGGGGCATCCTGGGTCCTGTCTCAATGCCCCGTGAGGCATTGCTTCGCATCCCAGCAATCCCTGTGCTTCCGTCCACATTTGGCACCATCTTTCAATGGTTGGTGTACTGCGCATTCTGCCTCTTTGTGCTTTAGGAATGGATCCCACACTGTTAACCAATATGCTACACGTCACGAGTGGCAGTGGAGTTGTCCCTTAAACTACAAAGGCAGACGAGTTCGACATTGGTCTCACCACGTGTAGTAGCTATGGCAAGAGATTGCTTGTGGCATTCACGGAGGTGCTGACCACAGTGGAACGCCGCTTTGGGGCTTGGGAAACAAACACTGAGTGTTGGGATCACATCGTCATGCACATCTGGGATGACGAGCAGTGGCTGCAGAGCTTTCGGATGAGGAAAGCCACAGTCCTCCATCTAGCCCAGTGTGCTGCCTGAGAGTGACCAGTACCAGAGGGAATGAACAGAACAGGCTTGTTGACCTGCAAGGTGAGGGTCTTTCATCCTTACCTTTAACTTTATTGTTGTCGATTCCTAATTATCCTATTTTACTACCCCTCCCCCTAGGTCTCAGGACAAATCAGGTGTGATTTGATACAGACGTGTCCCAATCCAGCTGAATTGAGGCAGACTTTGGGCCAATATCAGTTTGGAAAAGGCCCGCTTAACCCAGCAGGTTTCTCAAAGTATCTGTTGCTGTAAACCGCATGTAGTGTGGATGTGTGAACCCCAAAGATATCAAACATGAAAGAAACATAAGGCCAGTTCTGAGGAGGTTTCCAGAGCCAGGCCTGAGGGTTAAACAGCTGTGCTCAAAAGGAAAAGGGGTCTCAGCACCTATAAAAATAACTGGTTGCAAAAACAAAAATTACAGTAAAAAAAAAACAACCCCGAAAAACTACCATCACACATCCATCACCAATTTAGATTTTGACATCTGCTTGATGTGACATCTTTGCTTTGCAAACAAGAGACCTGGAGAACTCTGTGGCTGCTACCCTCTAACTGGGTAAAAGGTTCCAAATCCTGTCTCAAGTAATTTTCCTCTTAACAGATTTAAAATTTATCAAAATAAATTCCATTTGAAATAGAAATAATTACAGTCTCTACTGGGTCTCTATTCTCCTACATGCTATTTCTCTCACATATTCCCCTGCTCTAATTCCTTTGGAGTGAGGTTTTAATTTCAGGATTAGCCACCATTTCCTATATAGTAGGACAGGGCAGGGAGAGAACTAGAAGAAAACCTGAATTATATTGTAACACTGAAAGTTATCACATAATCAGCCTCTTACATTACACTAATTAACTTCATGTTTAATTTAATTGTCGCTGGTAACAACTTATTCAATGATTACAAAATATAAACCTATAGGGCAGTTTTCTCTTGATTCCCATTTCCACCCAATGAGCTTTGTGTGAAGTGACATTCTACAATAACCTAGGAGCCTTCCATTTCTGTGAGTTCATTTCTCCCTGAGTCTTCTCCCATAAGTGTGGGTGGAAGGGGTCTCACACTACGTGGGAAGGCTGCATCATGAGAAAAAACACCTGTGCTCTATTTTCACACTTGCTACTCTTTCAAAGTAGCAGCAGAAGTAATACACATGCATTAGACTTAATAGCAAATCTAAGAGACCAAACCACAGACTCTGGACTCAGCATTCACGTATCCTGCAGTCTGAGCTTGGAATCTGATACATTCCCTCATTAGCTACTATCATTTGCCCAGCATGGAAGTGCTTCTTGTCCAACAAGGCAGCCAGATTGGGACCCATAGGCATGGAATGGCTCTGAAGGAACCAGCTATTGCCTGGGAGTTTGCCTGGGGGGAGTTTCCTCAGAGTGTTTTTGCCTTTCAGGCTTCTGTGAAAAGTAAATACAACACCCGAGGACACTTTTAGAAGGAAGACATGGATACTGAGCGATCAGCTGTTGTGACCTGCACAGGATGTGCCATGTTTGTCTTTCTCCCAGAGGACAGAAGTGACTTTGGCTCTACAAAGTGCAAACTGGTCTCCATATTAAAGGACTAGAGACGCAAGTATCAACTTTGTGTTGCATCAGAGAAAATGAAGACTTTCTGGACAGAAGTCAGCGTTTAGTTCTGGAGGCACAACATGCTGAAGAATCAGAGAGGGCAGGGCAGAACAGGGAAGAAAGCAGGCACCATGTGACTTCAAGAAGAATGAGGAGAACCCATGTACCCCCAATGCAGATAGAGGTACAAAGCCATTTTCAGGCTCTCTGCACAGGTTCTTCTGTGGAGAATGATTTGGAAGAGCAATCTAGGGATCAGAAGGAGACCCCATCGACCAGAAGGCATGAGATGCATTGTCCTAGGGATGGGAGTTCCATGACCACCACTCCCAAGAGAAGGAGATGGGTGGTGGTGGTCGGGGACTCCCTCCTAAGGGGGACGGAGTCATCCATCTGCTGACCAGACTGAGAGACTCGAGAAGTGTGCTGCTTGCCTGGAGCTGCAATTCAGGATGTGATGGAGTGTCTGTGACGTTGTGCAGTCTATATGGTTTTATAAAAACATAATAAGTGAATATAATGTAACTGGGATAGTTTTAGAAAAATATGGTAATAAGTGAATATAACGTAACTGGGCTATGCTTCATGCAAAAGGTCTCTTGTAAGGTATCATTACAAAGCTTATAATCTACTGAGTGTGATCATCCGATTTGTATAAATGTACCACTCTTGTATCTAAAACTAGAAATATAAAATATAACTCTGAGGGCCTATTGTAATTATGTAAAGTGTGGGCCATTAATGATGGTTTGGAATCTTGATGACTCCCATTAACAAGGACCATTATCCGCAGATGGTTGTGTTTACCTGTGAGTCTTCCTGTATATGTGTGTGCTGGCAAGTGGGCAATGAAGTCTTGCAGTGACATGTGATCATGTCACCTGAACTGGAATCCATCTTTAACCTGGTGCTTTTCCAGTGAGGGGGGGTGGAAATCCAGAGGGACAAAGGGTTCCCGCCTTATGCAAAAGATATATAAAGGGGTGGAACAGAACAAAGGGGAGAGAGGAGCCATCATGAAGAATCCCCTAGCTATCACCTGAGCTGGAACAAGAGCTGTACCAGGGGAAAGAATTGTGCCCAGGCCTGGAAGGTGTCCAGCCTGAGAAAAAACTTACTGAAGCATCTCTGAGGGTGAGATTATCTGTATTCAGTTTGATTAGACATAGATTTGCACATTTTATTTTATTTTGCTTGGTGACTTATTTTGTTCTGTCTGTTACTACTTGGAACCACTTTAATCCTACTATCTGTATTTAATAAAATCACTTTCTACTTAGTAATTAACTCAGAGTATGTATTAATACCTGGGGGAGCAAACAGCTGTGCATATCTCTCTATCAGTGTTATAGAGGGTGAACAATTTATGAGTTTACCCTGTATAAGCTTTATACAGGGTAAAACGGATTTATTTGGGTTTAGACCCCATTGGGAAGTGGGCATCTGAGTGCTAAAGACAAGCACACTTCTGTGAGCTGTTTTCAGGTAAACTTGCAGCTTTGGGGCAAGTGATTCAGACCCTGGGTCTGTGTTGGAGCAGACAGGAGTGTCCGGCTCAGCAAGACAGGGTGCTGGAGTCCTGAGCTGGCAGGGAAAACAGAAGCAGGGGTAGTCTTGGTACTTCAGGTGGCAGCTCCCAAGGGGGTTTCTGTGATTCAACCCGTCACAGTGTCTGCCGAGACTGATCAAGCCTTGGGACTGCTAGCCCTTCCTACTTCTCCATGTGGGTACCAATGATACTGCCAAGAATGACCTTGAGCGGATCACTGCAGACTACGTGGCTCTGGGAAGAAGGATAAAGGAGTTTGAGGTGAAAATCGTGTACTCGTTCATCCTCCCTGTTGAAGGAAAAGGCACAGGTAGGAACCGTCAAATTGTGGAGGTAAATGCGTGGTTACGCAGCTGGCGTTGGAGAGAGGGCTTTGGATTCCTCGACCATGGCATGTTCTGGGAAGAAGGATTGCTAGAAAGAGATGGGATCCACCTAACAAAGAGAGGGAAGAGTATCTTCACAGGCAGCCTTGCTAACCTAGTGAGGAGGGCTTTAAAGTAGGTTCGCCTGGGGATGGTGACCTAAGTCCTGAGGTAAGTGGGGAAGTGGGATATCGGGAGGAAACACAAGGAGGATGCAACGGGGGGGCTTCCTGATTCATACTGAGAAAGCAGGGCAATCGGCTAGTTTTCTTAGGTGCATGTAAATGAACACAAGAAGCCTTGAAAACAAGCAGGAAGAATTGGAAGTCCTGCCACAGTCAAAGAACTATGATGTGACTGGAATATCAGAGACTTCGTGGGGCAGTTCACATGACTGGAGAAGTGACATGGATGGGTATAAAGATTAAAAACAGCTGGGTCGATCGTGCTTTGAAATTTGTGGAGGGTTCAATGCAAAATCTACCTTTTTTACACCATAAGACAGCGTAAGAAAGCTAAAGACAGTCTAAGAAAGCACCTAAAAGTTACTCCTTTTGCACAATACACACCTAGAAACAAAGAACGGATTGCGTATCATAGTGGTTTTCCGACCTTTTTTCATTTGTCGACCCCATAAACACGGGTGATGTCATGGTGGGTGTGTGCTATAGACCACCAGACCAGGGGGATGAGGATGAGGTAGACGAGGCTTTCTTCGGACAACTAACAGAAGTTTCCAGATCACAGACCCTGGTTCTCATGGGGCACTTCAATCTAGACAGTTTTTGGAGAGTGTTGGGGATAACTTCCTGGTGCAAATGCTGGAGAAACCAACCAGGAGCCATTCTCCTCATGACCTGCTGCTCACAAACAGGGAAGTATTGGTAGGGGAAGTAGAAGTGGGTGGCAACCTGGGCAGCAGTGACCATGAGATGGTTGAGTTCAGGATCCTCACAAAAGGAAGAAAGGAGAGTAGCAAAATATGTACCCTGGACTTCAGAAAAGCAAACTTTGACTCCCTTAGGGAACCAATGGGAAGGATCCCCTGGGAGGCTAAGATGAGGGGAAAGGTGTCCAGGGAAGCTGGCTGTATTTTAAAGAAGACATATTAAGGGCACAGGAACAAACCATCCCGATGTGCAGAAAGAATAGCAAATATGGCAGGCGACCAGCTTGTCTTAACAGTGAAATCTTTGTTGAGCTTAAACACAAAAAGGAACCTTACAAGAAGTGGAAACTTGGTCAGATGACTAGGGAGGAGTATAAAAATATTGCTTGAGCATGCAGGGGTGTAATCAGGAAGGCCAAAACACAACTGGAGTTGCAGCTAGCAATGGATGTGAAGGGTAACATGAAGGGTTTCTACAGGTATGTTAGTAACAAGAAAAAGGTCAGGGAAAATGTGGGACCCTTAATGAATGGGGGAGGCAACCTAGAGACAGATGATGTGGAAAAAGCTGAAGTACTCAATGCTTTTTTTGCCTCGGTCTTCACAGACAAAGTCAGCTCCCACACTGCTGTCCTGGGCAACACAGTATGGGGAGGAGGTGAGCAGCCCTCAGTGGTGAAAGAACAGGTTAAGGACTATTTAGAAAAGCTGGACATGCACAAGTCCATGGGTCCTAATCTAATGCATCTGAGGATGCTGAGGGAATTGGCTGATGTGATTGCAGAGCCATTGGCCATTATCTTTGAAAACTCGTGGTGATCAGAGGAGGTCCAGGATGACTGGAAAAAGGCAAATATAATTCCAATCTTTAAAAAAGGGAAGGAGAACCCAGGGAACTACAGACCAGTCAGCCTCACCTCAATCCCTGGAAAAATCATGGAGCAGGTCCTCAAGGAAAACATTTTGAAGCACTTGGAGGAGAGGAAGGTGATCAGGAACAGTCAACATGGATTCACCAAGGGCAAGTCATGCCTGACCAACCTCATTGCCTACTATGATGAGAGAACTGGCTCTGGGGATATGGGGAAAGCCGTGGATGTGATATATCTTGAGTTTAGCAAAGCTTCTGATATGGTCTCCCACAGTATTCTTATCAGCACGTTAAAAAAGTACAGATTGGATGAATGGACTATAAGGTGGATAGAAACCTGGCTAGATTGTCAGGCTTAACGGGTAGTGATTAATGGCTCAATGTCTAGTTGGCAGCCAGTATTAAGCGGAGTGCCCCAGGGGTCAGTCCTGGGGCTGGTTTTGTTCAACATATTTATTAATGATCTGGATGATGGGATAGATTGCACCCTCAGCAAGTTCGCAGATTACACTAAACTGGGGTGAGAGGCAGATATGCTGGAGGGTAGGCATAGGGTCCAGAGTGACCTAGACAAATTAGTGGATTGGGCCAAAAGAAATCTGTTGAGGTTCAACAAGGACAAGTGCAGAGTTCTGCACTTAGGAGGGAAAAATCCCATGCACCGCCACAGGATGGGGACCGACTGGCTAAGCAGCAGTTCTTCAGAAAAGGACCTGGGGATTATAGTAGATGAGAAGCTGGATATGAGTCAGCAGTGTGCCTTTGTTGCCAAGAAGGCTAACGGCATATTGGGCTGCATTAGTAGGAGCATTGCCAGCAGATCGAGGGAAGTGATTATTCCCCTCTATTCGGCACTGGTGAAGCCACATCCGGAGTATTGCGTCCAGTTTTGGGCCCCTCACTAGAGAAAGGATGTGGAGAATTTGAGAGAGTCCAGCAGAGGGCAACAAAAATGATTAGGGGGCTGGGGCACATGAATGATGAGGAGAGGCTGAAGGAACTGGGCTTGTTTAGTCTGCAGAAGAGAAGAGTGAGGGGGGATTTGATAGCAGCCCTAAAGTGCCTGAAGGGGGTTTCCAGAGAGGATGGAACTCAGCTGTTCTCACTGGTGGCAGATGACAGAACAACAGGCAATGGTCTCAAGTTGCAGCGGCGGAGGTCTAGGTTGGATATTAGGAAACCCTATTTCACTAGGAGGGTGGTGAAGCACTGGAATGGGTTTCCTAGGGAGGTGGTGGAATCTCCATCCTTAGAGGTTTTTGAGGCCCAGATTGACAAAGCCCTGGCTGCGATGATTTAGTTGGGGTTGGTCCTGCTTTGAGCAGGGGGTCAGACTAGATGACCTCCTGAGGTCTCTTCCAACCCTAATCTTCTATGATTCTCTCTGTGCTTCATGAAACTTTGGATCCAAATGGTAAAAGACAGTTGTGCCCAATTTAATCATGGCATCCTTTAGGAGTGTGATCAATGCCACTTAACTAGGGAGCAGAGTTCTAAAAATAATTTACATCGACCACAGGTCACCATAGCTTCCATCTCTGGGATGAAAATCAACCACCACTACCTGCAATTTCTACCTGAGTTCTTGTCAAATCTTCGACCTTACTTGGAGTAATTTTACACTTCTCTGGCATAGAATTCTTCACCAACCCCACAACATATCAGTAGTGATAGTGAGGTATAACTCCCCCAACTATGCTCTTTTATGTCTTTAATCTGATGGCACAGATTTAAATTAGGGACTATATTCAGGTGCGGCTTAGAATCCCTGTAAAACACCAAATGTCAGGTATCTATTAAAAATAGGTATCTTTTTGCAGCTATATCACATTCAACATGGATTTCATTTTCTACTCATTTGCAGCATCTCCCAGGGGTGAGCTGAAGAGAAATGTCACTTCCATTTTTCCCATCTCTAACTAGATAGGGATTGCATTTCCCAAATAATAGGCAACATGCACCTGATTAGGAAGCAGATCTTCAGGAGCGACCTCCTGCAGGGCCTGGGCCACAACTGCTTTGGGAGCCCAATGCATGGGTATTTTGCTTAGTTACAAGTCATTTACTAGGGAATCCTCTTCCCAGCCCTTTAGAAAAAATATTGACCTAACCAGCTGAACAGGGGATTGGGATAGTGATGAGGAATAAAGGAATCCCTTTGATTTACCCTATCTTCTTCTCTTGTTACAGAGGGTGAAATGACATTTTTCCCTATCCCTGCCCTGTTCCTGCTGTTTCTTATAGTTCAATATATTTTAAGTGAGGAAAATGGTTGTAAAAATATCTGCTCCCCAGCACAACCTGAAGCAACATCAGAATAACCGTGATGCTCAGGGTTCGTTTAGACTAGGAAAAGTGATGGAGTTTAGGTCAGGTCAAGGGGAAAGCTAATGCCAAACACTGCACCTGGGTTGCATCTGCTCTACAACTATAATTGTCTTTTTACACCAAGATCACTAACTTGAGCAGCCAATGCCATGTACAGTCCTAGTGGCTGTAAGGCACAGGTAGTTTTTGCCTCAGTGTAGCTTGTTGGGATCAAACCTCTCTCCCCCACCTGGAGCAGATGAACATTCCTGGCTGGAGGGACACACACTCCTATGACTCAAAAGGAAAGCAGCTGATAGAAAAGATCAGAGGACTGACCCCAAAGAAGGTGAGATGCAAAAGGCAGAAGCAGGCAACTCATCTCATGGAGCTGAGAGACCACAGTGAAGATGCTGCACAGATCACTATGTGAGAATTAGCAAATGTGATTATCTTTTTAAAAAAAATCTTTGCCCAGCCCTAATCAAGGCATTTGTTACAGTTCTCTTATGTGGATTTTCTGATGCCTAATAAGGTGTGAGCTCTTTTTGAAGCTTTTCCCACACTCAGAGCATCCATAAGGTGTCTCACCTGTGTAGATTCTCTGATGTATAATCAGGTCAGAGCTCCGATTGAAGCTTTTCCCACACTCAGAGCATGTGAAGGGCGTCTCTCCTGTGTGGATTCTACAATGTGAGATAAGTAGTGAGTGCTGACTAAAGCTTTTCCCACACTAAGAGCATGTGTAGGGCATCTCTCCTGTGTGGACTCTACAATGTGAGATAAGTTGTGAGTGCTGACTAAAGCTTTTCCCACACTAAGAGCATGTGTAGAGCTTCTCTCCTGTGTGGATTCTCTCATGTGTGATAAGGTTTGAGCGATCA
>NW_020664989.1:22185-33838 GCF_002925995.2 Terrapene triunguis
ACTCAGAGCACGTGTAGGGCGTCTCTCCTGTGTGGATTCTCTCATGTATGATAAGGTTTGAGCTCCGATTAAAGCTTTTCCCGCACTCAGCGCATGTGTAGGGCGTCTCTCCTGTGTGGATTCTCTGATGTGTGATAAGGTTTGAACGCTGACTAAAGCTTTTCCCGCACTCAGAGCACGTGTAGGGCTTCTCTCCAGTGTGGGTTCTCCAATGTGTGAGAAAGTGTGAGCTCCAACTGAAGCTTTTCCCGCACTCATGGCATGTGTAGTGTCTCCCTTCCAAGTTGATTCTGTCGCAGGTTATAAGGTCTGAGAGGCTACTGAAGTTTTCCTCTGGCATCTCTTGAGTCACACATGATTTTGCTTTTTCTCGGAGTGCACAACTCCCTGAGACATTCCCTTTGGATCTTCCTGATAACATTCCATGTGGTTCTACTTGCTCAGCATCTTCCTGCTGGGGTTCCTCCTCCTCATTCTCACTCACCATCCCATCACCTGATGGGAGACAGAGAGAATCCAGACATCGGTCACTCCCTGTGCCGGAAAGAAAGGAAATCTGAGAGAGAGGAATGGAAAAAGGGATGAACAAACCAAAATATGTGTGGGAGAGATCAAACCTATCAGGAGCTGATTTTCCCCAAACCCTTCCCCAGAGGAGAGAGGAAGGGATCAGTTTTGGTCCGCATCTCACCAGAACACTCAGGGCAAAGCGAGATCGGGGATGGACCTGCTGCCAGTTGTCAGTCAGAATAGGTGGGAAGCCATGAGTGACATCTGCCATAATGATTCCATTCTGCAGGGAACTATCCTGAACTTGGAGAGCTCACAGGGTCTTTCTGGGGAATCCCAATTGTTTCCTGCATTCCTAAACAGTTGTTGAGTTGGTTTAACCAATTCCTCACCTGTGAAGGCAGCTTTCAGGAGCACTTCTTTCTCAGAGCCCTGGAGGTCTGGGATCCACGGCTCTTCCCCTCGTTCCAGCTGCGAGATCACATTAGGTTTGGAAACTGGAAACCCTACTCCAAGCAAAGAAAACAAGGGAGGTCAGTGAAATTTGTGGGATACTTGTCACAAAGAATATTCCATGGTTTTAACCCCAGCTCATTTTTAAGCAGTAAAATACCAAGGCCATCTTCCTTGGCTCAAAGTGGAAGGGGGGTTATTATTATTATAAATCATATTCATTACCTTAGTGCCTAAGGACCATCTAACAGTGGGTCCCCATTGTGCTAGGCAAAGTACAAACACAGAATAGTAGATGGCCCATGCTCTGAAGAATTTACAATCTAAATAGACAAGACAGACACAGAATGGGGGAAGGGGTAGAAAGCACTGTTAGAATAGAGATATTCAGGCCTGCCTGTAAAGCCTATACTTTAAGAACTTAGGTGTATTTTTATCACTTAGCTAGTTACAGGGGTATAAAAACAAAGAATCAAAATCACAGTCTGCCTGTGTATGGGTCTTCTCTCACTAGGATAGTCTGAGGCCTTGTTCTTAGGCTAAGGCCTTTGGTTTAGCAGCAGGGGCAGCCATAAGCTGGGAAGCGTAGGGTCACATCCTCACATCCCAAACCAGTCACATTGAAATAATGTGCTATTGGGCTGTTACGAAGACAATCCTGTCCGGATAGTGCCCATCACCACCAGATAAAGAAACATATTTTAAGATGGTTAAAGAAAACTTAGTTTGATAGCATCCTGTCTGCCAAGAAATCACTTATCAATGGTTGTTGTTGTGAAACCCTCATTTTTGTATTGTTTTATCTTTATGGCCACCACTTTTACCTTGTTAATCTGTCTGGTTCTCTAATTGTTTTTGTTTGCTGTAAAATTAATGTTGCTAGGTGTAAGTAAATTACGTAGTGGGATATAATTGGTTAGAGAATTATGTTACAATATGTTAGAATTGGTTAGTTAAATTTCAGTACAATGATTGGTTAAGGTATAGCCGAGAATATTACTATATAAACAAGATCAAACAGGAGGGGGAAAGGAAATTGGAATCATGTTTCTTAAAGGGGGGAAACAGGAACAGGGAATGGGGACACAGGCAAGGCTCTGTGGCGTCAGAGCTGGGATGGGGGAAACGGGGAAAACGCTCTGCGGTATCAGAGCTGGGAAGGGAACACTGGGCAACAGACTCTATCGTGTATAGAGATAATCCCGACTGGTTTGAAGGGCTTCGGAATATGCCTGCTTGGAAACTAACCCCAATAAACATTGCATTCTCTGCGCTTCGGACTACTGGTCTTTTTGCTGCTTGCTGTCTGTGTGACAAGAACCAGGGAAGTGGGAGGGTGAAGGGAAAGCCTGCTAACAAAACTGACATGACCTGATAACCAACAGGTAAGCCTTTAAGGAAGGTTTTAATACACTTTGGAACTGATCAGGGATTCCTATGAGGACTGATGAGGGGGTGATGGTAAATACACATTTAGAGAGTCTTTTCTTGTTTTATAGCTTTTCCCCATAAGGTGCACTGGCACAATGTCATGGATCCATAGGATCTGTGCAATGCCCTGGCTTTTAAACAGTCCTTGGGAGGTGCCTCTTGAGTGCACTACACCCCCAAGGGGTCCCACTCTTCCTCAAGGATAGGCCATGTAACTTCAACACCTGAGACTGAGCCTCTGGCTTCAACACTCCTATTTCAACCTGTGAGCTCTACCCAGTAGGTCCAGCTGAATTACACTCCTGTTCAGAGACAGTTCCTCATTCAATGAACAGAGTAAGTTTGTGCTGTGACACTGGGCAGACTTTTAAAACATAGCAGGGTTTATTAGTCAACCGAAACACAGCACTGGAAAGTCCTTAGACTAGCACAGGGAAGCAATAAAGACAATATAGTCCATACTGGCCAATGCCCTTGCGCCCTGCTGCTGTAGAAAACACTTTGGTTTCCTTTCACTGTCCATTTGTCTTCACTCCGGTAGAGCTCCCTGCATCTGCGAGCCCAGTTCTTCCTGCTCCCAAAAGCATAACGAGTCCATGTATGTTTCACTCAGCCAAACGGAGATCCTCCCATGGACAGGTGACAATTATTCCCTTGTCTCTGTCGGGTATTCCACTGATGTAGGTTGGTACCAGCCAGTCCTTAATGACCCATTCATAGCACCCCATGACAGATACATGACAAAACACCTCATGTCGCCCGCTCGTTATAATCATAGCAATACCAATCACAGAGGGAAACTGAGGTGTGTATTGGCATCATACAAGTATCACCAAAATTCCCACCTCTATCACACACACACGCTGCTCACAGCCCTTAGGGAGAAAGCAAAGCACAGGAACTGGACGTTAGTCCAGTGAACACAGTAGAGAACAAGCTGCAATCCGCAAACCCTGGTCAAAAAGGAGAGGCATGCGGGTCCCTACCCATAGAAAGGGGCTGGCTAGAGACCTGATACTTGAGAAGCATTCCTTGAGCAGACCATGGAGACAGGTCAAAGGCTTAGCTACCTCAGAACTGTGACATCGCAAAAGCACATTTTGGGGAATTAGGAAATCTAGTGACTCAGGTGTAATGGGAGGGAGAATTAAACTCCCCCAGAGTGTGAAGAAGGCTGGGGAATTAAACACTAAAATTCAAGAGCAACAGCCTCAAATTCTTCCGGAAAAGGAGAATGTAAGAACAAGAACTGGGCCACGCAACCTCAGGAGGGACAGGCTCAAAGATCCAAGGAGCCTGGAGGGAAGACAGCTTCTGGTTGCTGCACATGGGGAGAGGGGGGACAAGACTCTCTACAAACTCTCACTCTTGTTGACCCCGACCTGATTTTATGATCTATGACCTAGTCTCATGTCTTGTGGGCAATTTTATACTCGCTAGAGGTAAAATGTCATTATCAAAGTATTGCTTATTAGCTTGGAACATGCATGGAGGGGCAAGGAGGTGATCATAAATAAATGGGTTATTAAGGGCAGGGACTACACTACAGCCGGGATCGACGCTCTGAGATCGATCCACCGGAGGTCGATGTAACGGGTGTAGTAAAGACCTGCCAACTTGACTGCAGATCGCTTTCCAATCTACCCCTGTACTCTACCCCTGACGAGAAGATTAAGGTAAGTGACCCTGCGGTAACTTGACCTAAGGTACATCGACTCCAGCTATGTTATTCACGTAGCTGGAGTTGCGCAGCATAGGTTGACTTACCGCGGTACTGTAGACATAGCATAAGCTTGCTACAGTTCAGGGCCTTATATTAGGTTGAGGCTTTGTGGGAGTAGTTATGCTGAAGTCTGGGATTTATCTAAATAGGCCTAAGTAGAGAATCCCAGGTCAGATATTTTGCACCCTCATTTTGAGAGACTAACGAGGAACCATAAACAGGTTCAATACGCCACAGGATTCTGAAAGGAAGTAAGTTTGGGGCGGACTTTAGCAATTAGGCTGCTATGAAGTATCTTAGCAGTTGGACTGCATTCATATATTGGAATTATTAATAAATAAGCGACCTACATCATGAGTTATTAATGCTTGGTGCTTAATTATGGACTTCCCAAAGGCTACATATGGTTTGGGGCAGCTATTGACATTATTATAATCAGAGTAAAGGAGCAGATATGGTATATCGCCATCCTATTATCATAAGAAAGCGGAGTAAATACCTCTCCTAGTTACCATTTTTTAATTTTGTCGGGTCCCCGAGACAGTGTATACTGAAGCAGGGTGGATGGTCTCCCTTGCCCCTCAAATTTTGTTTCCAATGGTGTCCATAATTTGTAAGTATGCACAGTGCAAGACCCTCTTTATATACTTATCTTACTCTAATCGTTATGTGTATTGATTTTTGCCTATGATTTCAATTATAACTGTCTGTATTAAATCAAGTTTCTGTGTGTTTCACCAAATTCCATCTCCTCCATTAACTTTGAGTAGCCATGTACAAGGGCAAACTGTACCCCAATATGTAATCTTATAGGTGTAAAAATTGTACAGGCTACACTACCACCCTGTGACATCATCAACCAAGTGCCCATTTGTGCCTGGGTAGTCACCCTGCTATGGGAGGGAGGAATGCAGCAAAGACTCAGGATGGTTAGCCAGGGACGCTGTGCCTAGAGATGGGGAGGTTATACGGAGAGGGGGGTAATGAGTGGGAGACGGAGGTCAAGAGTTAAAATAATAATATTGGGGGGGGAAATGTATAATGAAGTGAAACTGAACAGAAATAAAACTGGAGTGTAGGCTCTAAAGCAACAAGACTTGAGTAGGGATTCGGGGTTAAAGGCCTGGGATCCCCCACAGCTCTAGATCCCCAAACCTCTCCTCCCTCCCACTGACCCACCCAGCCCACTTCCTGGATGCCCTTCCTCCACACTCCCCTCCCCTTCTTCCCATTACTCTCAGCCAGCATCACCTTCCAGGCACCTTGGGAACTTCTTGTTTTTCTTCCTCGTCTCTCACTACCTCATCCCTCCCTGTCCCTTCTTACCTCGAATCCTGCACACACCCTCCCCATGTCCTGGCACCCCAGAATTATCTACTCCCCCCTTCTCTTTCCTTCCCACGGCTCTGTTCTCTCTTCACCCATGGGGTCCTGAATGGAAACATTATATGCTCTCCTATCAAAAGAGGAGCTCATCTGACTGTCACACAAGCCATGCATGAGTCATACACCTATTTACTTAATTTAGAATTCTACAGGCAGTATATTTTCCTCTTAAAATGAGGAAAAGGCATGAAAGCTACAGTTTTTAATGTAGTTATTAATGTAGCCAAGGGTACATTAAATGCAATTTTAAAATGACCGATGGCACCAAAAAGGCACATGTCCAAAAGTTATACTAGTGGGTGGGAGATAAGGTAAAAAAAAGAGGGCAAGGAAACTTGTCAAAACGTGTATGATGAATAAAGGTATAAAGTTATTACTACTCAGGTTCTTTAGAGATCCCACAGCTTCTAATATCTGAAGGGACAGGACTCCTTACCCAGCAAGACCACCGTCTCATAGTTCTCCTGCATGACATCCCTGTAGAGGGCTCTCTGAGTGGGGTCCAGCAGAGCCCCCTCTTCCCTGGTGAAATACACAGCCACCTCCTCGAAAGTCACCGGCCCCTGAAAGAATAAGAGTCCAACACTCAGTACCTGCTGCACCATTCACAACCCCACTATTAACAGAACAGCAGCACCAGGTAAATGGACGCTCTGGGAGGCACATGTTAACGGTGTCCCACCCCACCTTGCTTAGAGAAGCCAGAAGGCATTAGAAGGTAGAAAGAGAGAACCTTTGTGTCTCCCAGCTGAAAGACGGAAGCAGCATCTTCACATTTATCACATACCTACTAGCCAGAGCTTGATACAGGAGATGGGGCTGTCTCTGGACCCTGCTGGTTGCTCCCTGGTAGGAATCCCAACACTCTCCAAATAAAATATATGGAAGAAAGGGGAAGTCAATAGTAAAGAATATAAGTTAGAAGGTCAGAATTTTAGAAAATTGGTAAGGGAAGCTATCAGAAATCAATGATCAATCAATGAAAATAAGAAAGAAGTTTTTAAAAGTATATTAAATACAAAATTAATCCTAACAATGGTAGTGGTAAATTACTAGATGGAAATGGCAGAATTATCAAAAAAAATGCAGAAGAGGTAAAAGTGTTCAATAAATATTTCTCTCCTGGATTTGGGGAAAAACAGATGATGTGCTCATATCATAAGATGTTGATGCCGACACTCTTTCCATTCCAACAGTAACTCATGAGGATGTTAAACAGCAGGTATTACAGTTAGATGTGTTTAAATCAGCGGATCCAGATAACAAGAGTTTTGAAAGACCTGGTGGAGGAGCGTGGTGGACTGTTAATGTTGATTTTAATTAGGACTTGGAACACTGAGGAAATTCCATAAAAGTGGAATAAAGCTAATGCTGTGCCAATATTTAAAAAGTGTAAAAGAGATGGCCCAGCTAATTACAAGAGTGTTAGTTTGAAATTGATACTGAGCAAGAGAATGGAGCAGCCAATACTGGAGTTCATTAATAAAGGATTAAAGGAGGGTACTATAATTAGTACTCGTTAGCAAAAGTGTAGACACAATAGATCCTATCAAACTAACAGGATTTCCGTATTGGATGAGATCAAAAGTTTGGTTGCAGCTAATAGTATTGATGTAATATACCTAGATTTCTGTAAGGCATATGACTTGGTTCAGCAGAATATTTTGACTAGAAAGAGACAAAATACACACGGCATATATTAAATAGATTAAAAACAGTGATTGTAAATGGGGAACCATGGTTGAGTGGATTTCTTTCTAGGGGGTTCCCACAAGGATTGGTTCTTGGCTCTGTGCTATTTAACATTCTTATTCATGACCTGGAAGAGAATATAAAATCATCACTGATAAAGTTTGCAGTTGCCACAAAGATTGGGGGTGGTGGTAACTAATGAAGTGTCAGTAGATTCCGGCTCCAGCACTGGGCATCTGAGAAGTTTTCCCAGCCCTGGCTGGGGGGTTATTTCCTGTTCCACAAAGAGGGGAAGTTCCATTCCCAACTCCTGTGCCTTGAAATTAAGCCCTATCTGACACTACACCCCCATTCAGCATAGTGGTATGAGTATAAAATGATTAGGACATAATTATGAGGTATTTTGTGCAAGATGCGTCATGTGCAGTGTCATTGGAAAAGTTATGATTGGCTGAATATGATTATCCTATTTGTGTGCATGGATCATGTTTGTATCTGAAGTTATGGATATTGACTCTGTATCTGTATTTCAAATGTGCTTACTCTGGGTAACACCCACAACTAGCCTTTCAGGTACAACAGTGAAGAAGTCACACAGCGCTGACGGCTCATCAACAAAAACAATGGACCATGGAAGAGCTTAGCCTTCCTGTGAATGTTTCAGCCAGCCTATGAGTCATGGCTACTAGGGCCTTGACTGCACTTGCAGCTGTACAGCGCTGTGAGTTAAACCTATCTTCGTACAGCTGAGTAGGGAAAGCGCTGCAGTCTGTCCACACTGACAGCTGCCCAGCGCACTGTCGTGGCCACATTTGCAGCATTTGCTGCGCCATTGGGAGCGGTGCATTATGGGCACCGCTATTCCACAGAGCACCTCTTCCCATTCTGGCGCCGTGGGTTGTGGGAAGGGGGCGTGGGTGCGGGGCATTCTGGGTCCTGTCCCAACGCCCCGTGATGCATCGCTTCACATCCCAGAAATCCCTTTGTTTCCGTCCACCTTTGGCGTCATCTTTCAACGGTTTCTGTGCAGCGCGATCTGTCTGCGGGAAATGGAGCCCGAACTGCTGAGGCGTATGCTGACTTATCTCGCCAGCACGTCACGTTTGGCTGTCGAACTATTCCTTAAGATCCAAAGTGACAGTGAGAGTGAGGAGTCCGACGATGCTATTGAGCCGCGTAACGCGTACGACACGAAATTGCTTGTGGCATTCACGGACATGCTCAGCACCGTGGAACACTGCTTTTGGGCTCAGGAAACAAGCACCGAGTGGTGGGATCACATGGTCATGGAAGTCTGGGATGACGAGCAGTGGCTGCAGAACTTTCAGATGAGAAAAGCCACTTTCATGGGACAGTGTGAGGAGCTCGCCCCCACCCTGCGGCGCAAGGACATGAGATTGAGAGCTGCCCTGCCACTGGAGAAGCGGGTGGCTATTGCAATCTGGAAGCTGGCAACTCCAGACAGCTACCGGTCAGTCGCAAACCAGTTTGGAGTGGGAAAGTCGACCGTTGGAATCGTGTTGATGCAAGTTTGCAGGGCCATTAATTGCATCCTACTCAGAAGAACCGTGACTCTGGGTAATGTGCAGGACATAGTGGATGGCTTTGCACAAATGGGGTTCCCTAACTGTGGAGGGGCAATAGATGGGATGCACATTCCTATTCTGGCACCACCCCACCTAGGATCCGAGTACGTTAATCGGAAGAGGTATTTCTCTATGGTTCTCCAGGTGCTTGTGGATCACCATGGGTGTTTCACTGACATTAACACAGGCTGGCCCGGAAAGGTGCATGACGCACGCATCTTTCAGCACACTTGGCTGTTCAGGAAGATGCAGGCCGGAACTTTTTTCCCAGAGCGGAAGATCACGGTAGGGGAAGTTGAAATGCCCATTGTGATCCTTGGAGATCCCGCTTACCCGTTAATGCCCTGGCTCATGAAACCCTACACAGGGAGCCTTGACAGCAGCAAGGAACGGTTCAACTACAGGCTGAGCCGGTGCCGAATGACTGTGGAGTGTGCCTTTGGCCGTTTAAACGGCCGCTGGCGATCTCTGTATGGGAAGCTGGACTTGGCTGAAAACAGCATCCCCGCGGTTATATCCATGTGCTGTACCCTCCATAATATTTGTGAAGGGAAGGGTGAAAGCTTCACTCAGGCATGGACCTCCAAGGTTCAACCCCTGGAGGCTGAATTTGCACAGCCAGAGAGCAGGGCTATTACAGGGGCCCAGCGCGGGGCTGCAAGGATTAGGGATGCCTTGAGGGAGCAATTTGAGGCTGAAAACCAGCAGTGATATCTGGTGCCCTGCACGGGAGTGAAGTGCAGTAGTTCCAATCTTTAGGAATCAGTGTTGCTAAGCAGACAAGCAGACTTGCAGTGCCTGTTTATTTCCTGTGCTAAGGAGTCTTTTACTTTATGCAATAATAAAGAATGTTTTCAAAGCCAAAAAATCCATGTATTGAAAAGAAAAAAAATTATTTATTGAAAAGAAACAAGGGGGTGGAGTGGGGAACGGTACAATCACAGATTCGCGTATATCCTGTCTGGTGTGCTGTGCAGTGAGTGTTGCTCTTCAGGATAGCTATACTGCATGGTGATGGGGGTTGAGTGCAGAGGGTAAGGGTTGTGGTTTTCAGGGTTGGGTGGTGAAGAGACTGGTGTTGGAGGCAGCTGGTGGCATGAAGAACACGGAAGTTGGGGAAAGTGGGTTGGAGGTGACAGTGGGGCACAACGGAAAGAGTTTTGTGACAAGGGCTGTGGGGGGGGGTGGCGTTTGCGCTTGCGGTACTGCTTCTTCTGCATGGCTACGAGCTCCTGGATAGCGTCTGCTTGGCGCTCCAGGATGCTTATGAGCCGATCCGTGCTTTGCTGCTGGTGCTCCGTGCGTTGCCGCCAGTGCGCTGTGTTTTCCTGGCAGATCCTGCTTTCTCTCTCCCTCCAGTTCTGTGCTTTCTCATTCTCTTTAATAGATTGCCGTATCACTTCTTGCAGCATGTCTTCTTTGGTTTTTCGTGGTCTCTTCCTGAGTCTTTGCAGTCTCTGAGCAGGCGATAAGAGGGACGGCTGAGGTCTCAAGGTTGATGCAGCTGTATAGGCAAAATGCAACATTTAACAGAGGCAGCATTGTTTATACCGGACAGAGTAATGATTTGCCCTGCACTTAAGGAGTAGAAAACACACAGGGTCTACACAATAGCATAATTTTCACGTCTGAAACAGAGCACACATATCCCAAGGGAGTCTCAAAATGGTGAGTAAGGGGGACTGATTGTTTCAGAGCTGCACTGTCCTCTGGGTTTCTGTGCCTTGGGGAGAGCCAACAGCTGCAGGGGGCACCTACACTGAACACTATCCCAACATTTTCCACAGGAGTTCGTCCTGGATGATATCTTGCTGCTGAGGGTGAGCTGGGAAGCAAGGGAGGGTCTTCTACTGCAATGCGGCTTCCGCCCTGGCCCATATGCAGCTTGCCTGTGTGTAGCAATGGTCCCCCCGCCCCTTGCGGCACAGTGGCGCGGACACGTTAGCCTGGCTGGGACAAGGACCACGGTGGCTCTCCTGATAAACCTGCGCAAGCGCATTGCACACATTCTGGATGAGACATTCGAGGAGATTACCGAGGCCAATTACCACCATGTGATAAACCACGTCAATGCACTATTCCGCATCTAGGCATGCATGCCTAACCCTCCTCTCCCAAAGAGCCCGCACCGAAAAAATTCTGTCCCGAAAAAAAACCCGCTTACCGGGAACCTGCTCTTCTGTTTGTCCTCCACCAAGTACCAGCTGCTGCGACTGGCTACCTTCCTCCTGGCTCGAGAAGAGTTCCTGGCTGCATGGCTCCAGGGATTCCGGGGTGTCTCCATCTGGCCCACCACCCTCACTCCCGTTTTCCTCCTCCTCCTCCTCCTCCTCCCCCCCGCCACACCGGCTCTGAAGTGTCCACGGTGGTGCTCAGAGTGGAGGTGGGGTTAACCCCAAGTATCGCATCCAGCTCTTTGTAGAATCGGCAGGTCGCAGGGGAAGCACCCGAGCGGCCGTTTGTGTCGCAGGCTTTACGGTAGGCACGCCGCAGCTCCTTCATTTTAATCCTGCACTGCAGGGCGTCCCAGTCATGGCCCATTTCCATCATGTCCTTTGATACCTTCCCGAAGATATCGTAATTCCTACGGCTGGAGCGCAGCTGGGACTGTATAGCTTCCTCCCACCAAACACTGATGAGGTCCAGCAACTCGCCATTGCTCCATGCTGGGGCTCGCTTGGCGCGTGGAGGCATGGTCACCTGGAACGATTTGCTGATAGCACTCCATGCCACGCCGGGCTGAGCAAACAGGAAGGGGATTTTTAAAATTCCCAGGGAATGTAAAGGGCGGGTCACATGGTTGGTTACCTGAGGCCAGGGCAGTAGAGTTTGAACTGATGACCAGAGTGGCTAAAACAGGCATTGTGGGATA
>NW_020664989.1:33848-119863 GCF_002925995.2 Terrapene triunguis
TGGACTGCTTCTATCATCAGTCAGGGTGAGAAATTGCTAATTCAAATTCTACCCATCTAGTATGTTAGCAAAAACTCAAACTAAGCCTAACTAATCTGCTTTGATTTCTTTGCTATCACTTATCGCTGGGAAATTGGCTGTTGTCTTCTATCTGTCCTTGAGTGGCTTAGGTAAAGCACTCAGGTAGCTTAGTTGGATTCATGGCGTCACCTGCTGTCATGTTGGGTGATAACAGGGCCTGGAGAGGCTGGCTGAATCTCCAGCAAAGCAGTGTGAGAAGGGCCAGTCCAGCTTCAGGGTTAGAGGGCACAGCGGTTCCCAGAAGCCCCCCACACTGCACCCCAGGGTGACAACCCATCACACCCTAGATTACACAAGTCTCAGCAGGTTTGTTAGATCCTGTCCCCTCCCTTTCTCCACCCTAGATAGTTCCTGCCTCCCACCACTTCGAGCAGCTCCCACCCTCCTATACATTTACTGTTCCTCTCCCTCCAAGCAGAACCCATCACCAGCTCCCTGATAATCCTTTACCTTAGCCAGCTCCATTGAAGTCATTTCCTTCCCCCTGGGAGGAGGGGATGATCTGGAGCGAAACGTGGACGTTATTCTGTAGCCTGCCAGGGCGAGAAGAGCAATGTGAGAGACTTCAGACAGGGTTTTTGTCCATTCCACATGCCAATTCCCCCCAGGATTTTCCCTGCTAATGGACATTCTAGGTTCTGCCACACTGTGAAGCACAGAGTGACCTTATTCCAGTAGAGGCCTAACCCCCTCCCACCAGGGTGTGACCCTCTGCGATATGGTGAAACCCTCCCAGTAGCAGAGTCTCTCTGTTACACTTATCAAGTTTGCAGGCGACACCAAGCTGGGAGGGGTTGCAAGTGCTTTGAAGGATAGAATTAAAATTCAAAATGATCTGGACAAACTGAAGAAATGGTCTGAAGTACATAGGATGAAATTCAATAAGGATGAATCCAAAGTACTCCACTTAGGAAGGAACAATCAGTTGCACACATAGAAAACGGGAAATGACTGCCTAGGAAGGAGTACTGCGGAAAGGGATCTGCAGGTCATAGTGGATCACAAGCTAAATATGAGTCAACAGAGCTAAACTGTTGCAAAAAAGGCAAGTATCATTCTGGGATGTATTAGCAGGAGTATTGTGAGCAAGACACAAGAAGTAATTCTTACACTCTACTCCGCGCTGATGAGGCCTCAACTGGAATAGTGTGTCCAGTTCTGGGCATCACATTTCAGGAAAGATGTGGACAAATTGGAGAAAGTCCAGAGAAGAGCAACAAAATTGATTAAAGGTCTAGAAAACATAACCTATGAGGGAAGATTGAAAACATTGCGTTTGTTTAGTCTGGAGAAGAGAAGACTGAGAGGGGACATGATCACAGTTTTCAAGTACATAAAAGGTTGTTAGAAGGATGAGGGAGAAAAATTGTTCTTTTTAACCTCTGAGCATAGGACAAGAAGTAATGGGCTTAAATTGCAGCATGGGCGGTTTAGGTTGGACATTAGGAAAAACTTCCTAACTGTCAGAGTGGTTAAGCCCTGGAATAAATTGCCTAGGGAGGTTGTGGAACCTCCATCATTGGGAATTTTTAAAAGCAGGCTGGACAAACACCTCTCAAGGGATGGCCTAGAGATCAGGGGTCTCCAAACTTTATGAGATGAGGGCCATATGAGATTTTTGAAGGGGCTTCGCGGGTCGAAGCGACTGTGAAAGAAATTAAATATATGCAAATATATGCAAAATCATTAAAAAACAACACTATTCTACTGTGTCAGTGTTACATTAAATTCTACATCAGGTATAAAAGTTAATCGATGCAGGTACTGTGAAATCACACAAAATATTTGTCAATACATTAAAAATCATTTCACTTTTTAAATTTTATTTCTAAAAACTCACACATTTGTATCATACAAATACTGTTTGGTTCTATTAGTGATGTAGTTAAAATTTAACCATTATGAAATTGTTAATTTCCATCTTCTTTACTCCATTTATTGGAGATGTAATTAAGCATCTGGCTTGTATTTTTACTCCTAAGGGAGGGGTCCATGCCTGCTCGGCTGCAGCAATGACTCTACCCTAAGTTGGCTCCCCTTTTGGGGGGACACTGGCTCCCAGAGGCACTCACCCCTCTGCACAGCTCAGCTGTGCTGCTGCCCCGTGTGAGCTGCTGCCGGCGGCCCCTCCCCCTGCCTGCTCGGCATGCCTACTCAGCTGTTCACTTCTCCCCTGTTGGTTGGAGGGCTGGACAAATGGAAGCCCCGGGCCGGATCCGGGCCCTGGGCCGTAGTTTGGAGACCCCTGGTCTAGATAATACTTAGTTCTGCATTGAGTGCAGGGGACTGGACTAGCTACCTCTTGAGGTCCCTTCTGTCATATCCTTGGGGGCAGCAGGTTTATGAAGAAATCCCTTGAGACCAGTGAGCAGCAAGCTTACAAAGCAACCATTTATTTACAGACACTCACTGACCTGGCCAGCCAGTTGGAACTGGCTGGCTATCCCCATATAATCTAACTCAGTTGCCATAGGAACAAAAACCATGACAACCAAATACACAACATATTCCTCCCCCCTTAAATAAGAACATCCCTTAAATAAAACAAACACTAGACTAGAGAAGGAGGGTATACTGCCTCCATTCCTGGCTAAACCCGGGGAATTATTTTGCCCCATAACCGTGGGTTTGCCCTAGCTAAAGATCCAGCCATTGAGGAGGTCTTCTGTCTCTAGGTGGATTACGGCGAACTTCTGGTGTTGTTGCACCCAAAAGTACCATGGGCGCAGGCCTGACAATGGGCTCAGGTTTCACAGCGCGAACGGGTGAGGAGGTGGTATAAGCTCATGCCGGGCAAAGGGGTATCTCAGCCGCCGGCAGTAATGGAGGAGTACAGTCAGGAACAGGTGATTCTTGATTCGGGGTCTCGCCAGAAGAGGTGAAGTCAGACAACTCAACTGAAGATGTGTCCTGAGGTCTGGCATGACCTGGCAAGGGCTGATCTATATGTCGCCGCCAGGTGAGATTCTCTGCAGTCCGGACTGTGTAGGAAACAGGTCCTGTTTGAGTGATGATCGTGGCAGGGACCCATTTAGCTCCAGAAGTATAATTCCGAGCCAAAACCGGCTGTCCCGGGCTAAAGGTTCAGTCTTTTGCTCTGGGTGCCCGTCTGATGACTTGATATTGCTGCTGACGTTGCACAATTTGTCAGGGTTCAGAAGGTTTCAGCAGATCAAAGCAAGTGTGCAGCTGTCGTCCCACCATTAGAAAGGCCGGGGATGCCTTGGTTGTAGCATGAGGTGTGTTTCTGTAGGAAAGTAAGAAGGTATCCAGACGCTTTGGAATGGAGTGTTGTCCCTGTGCCGATTTCAAAGCTTGTTTAATTGTCTGCACAAATCTTTCAGCTAATCCATTGGTGGATGGATGATATGGTGCTGAAGTGATATGGTGTATTCCATTTGCCTTCATAAAATTTTGAAACTCCTGAGAGACGAACTGCGGTCTGTTGTTGCTCACAAGTTGTTCTGGCAGACCGAAACAACTAAAGAGTCCCTGTAGTTTTTGGATAGTACTCTCTGCAGTAGTGGACTGCATTATAGAGACTTCGGGCCATTTAGAATGGGCATCTACCACCACCAAGAACATGCTTCCTTCAAGGGGCCCAGCGAAGTCAACGTGAATACGTTGCCACGGGTTTTCAGGCCAGTCCCATGGGTGTAGAGGTGCCCACTGGGGTGCATTCCTCACACCCTGACATGACATACAAGCTTTTGCCTTCTCTTCAATAGCACTGTCCAATCCAGGCCACCAAAAATAGCTTAGTGCAATTTCCTTCATGCGCACTATTCCACAGTGACCGGAATGTAGCTGTTCTAACATCTGTGATCTCAGTGGTGGTGGGATAATGACACGTCTCCCCCACAACAAACAACCAGATTGGATCGATAACTCCGTCCCCCTGGATATGTAGGTAACAAGGTCAGGTGAGACCGGAGAGGTGTGTCGAGATTTTCCATGCATCACCAGGTCCATAACTTGGGACAATACTGGGTCAACGCGAGTTGCCTTCTTTATCTAAGTAGCAGTGATGGGTGTATTCTCTACCTGTTCAAAGTAGAAGATTTCCTTTTGGGCACTATCTTGATGTTTGACTGGCAAAGGCAACCTTGAGAGACCATCTGCATTGCCGTGCAGAGTGGATTTTCGATATTTAATTCCATAGGTGTGCGCTGAAAGTAACAATGCCCAACGTTGCATACGACTAGCAGCTAATGGGGGAATGCCTGTGTAGGGTCCAAAAATTGACATCAGAGGTCGATGGTCTGTGAGAAGAGTAAACTTCCGCCCAAACAGGTACTGATGAAACTTCCGAATTCCAAAAACGATTCCCAATGCTTCACGTTCGATTTGGGCATAGTTAGTTTCTGCTTTGCTTAGAGTGCGTGAAGCAAAAGCAATAGGTCTCTCTTCTCCCGAAGGCATAATGTGTGACATGACTGCTCCCACTCCATAAGGGGATGCATCGCAGGCCAATTGTAGGGGTAAGGATGGATCAAAGTGCGTTAGAACTTCAGAATTTAGCAATGCATCCTTAGCTTTGTTAAATGCAACATTACAGGCTTCAGTCCACTTCCAGGTCTTGTTCTGCCCAAGGAGTTCGTGAAGTGGTTATAGCAGTGTGGCTAACTGTGAGATGAACTTTCCATAATAGTTCAAGAGTCCTAGAAACGAGCGCAGCTGGCTAACATTTCGAGGTGGGGGAGCCTCCACAATAGCCTTAACTTTGGCAGGGCCCTTATGAAGACCTGCAGCATCAATGATGTGTCCCAAATATTCAACAGAGGGCTGGAAGAATTCACACTTGTCTTTGTGAACTCGCAGTCCGTACTCTTCCAGTCTTTGTAGGGTAGCCTCTAAATTCTTTAGGTGATCCTCCTCATTCCTTCCAGTGACCAGGATGTCATCCAGATAGCACTGAACTCCTGACAAGCCACACAAGATCTGGTCCATAGCCCTCTGGAACAAGGCGGGAGCAGACGTTATTCCGAAGGGTAGGCGACAGTATCGATAAAGCCCCTTATGAGTCACAATCGTCAACAGCTCTTGAGACTTTTCATCGACGTGCATCTGTAAATACGCTTGACTCAGATCAATCTTACTGAACTTTTGTCCCCCAGCCAGGCCCGCGAAGAGGTCATCGATGCGGGGAAGCAGGTATTGCTCTGCACACAACACCGGGCTGACAATGACTTTAAAATCACTGCAAATCCGGAGGGCGCCATCTTTCTTCACTATTGGGACGATAGGAGTGGCCCAGGGATTATGGGTAACTGGTATTGGTGACCAGGCGCTCCAGATCCGCTTCAACTTTTGGCCTGTTGGCATATAGCACAGTTCTGGCTTTCAGATATTTTGGTGGACTATCAGGTTTAATGTTCAATGTCACAGTGATTCCCTTCATGCTTCCCAGATCCTCTCCAAAAACAGCAGCATGTTTCCTTAGTATAGTGGTCAGACCGGTTTCTTCTTTAGCCATTCGGTGCACTTCTGCCCAGTTCAGCTGAATCTTCCCAAGCCAAGACCTACCCATTAAGGCTCGGTAATTACCTCTCACCACAAACAGTGGCAATTTAACAGCCTGTCCATTGAGCTCCACCTTAACATCAATAGTGCCCAACATGGGCACAGCTTCTCCCGTATACGTCTTCAGAACAGTTTTTGTTGCCTTAAGCGGAAGATGCTGTAGCTTTTCTTTATACACAGTCTCAGAGACCAGCGAGACGGCTGCACCGGTGCCCAGTTCCATGTGTATAGGCTTGCCATCCAACAACGGGGTTACCCAGTATTCATGTGAGCCCACTGCCAAAGACAAAACGTGCAGTGGCACTTCTTCTTGCAATGAGGTGTCACCTTGGTCATCCTGGGTCTGCTCTAGGGTATGCAGGGTTCCCCTTTTGGTCGGCCAGACCACAGACCTCTTTTTCTTTTGTTTACAGGCACACTCAATGTGTCTCTTTTTGCCACAGTGTCGATACACCAGGTCCTTACACCAGCATCCTGATGCCTGGTGACCCGGCTTACCACAGCAGTAACATTCGTGACTCCCCACAGTTTTGTGGGTAGGTTCTTGTGACACCTTATGCACCCTAGGGGATGCACCGATGTATTGCGCCTCCTTTGTAGCCAGTTCCATGGAGACAGCAATATCAACAGCCTTCTGTAAGGTAAGCTGAGCCTTTGTCAATAGGCGCTTCTGTATAGCTTCACTGTACAGGCCACACACTAACCTGTCACGCAGGGCATCATTTAACATCTCCTTAAATTCACAGTGTTCTGCAAGCTTTCTCAAAGTTGCTACAAATTGTACAACTGTTTCATCTTCTTTCTGGTCTCTTTTGTGGAACCTATATCTTTCAGCAATTACCAGTGGTTTTGGAGAAAAATGGGACCCCAGGATTTCCACAGTGTCACTGTAAGATTTGGTCTCAGGCTTAACAGGGTGTAGTAAGCTGTGTAGCAGGGAGTAGGTTTTAGCCCCTACAACACTTAAGAATACTGGCACCTTCTTCGCTTCTGTAATGTCATTTGTAATAACAAAAAGCTCAAAACGCTCAGTATACACATGCCACTGCCCTATATTCTCATCAAAAGGTTCCAGTGTCCCTGTAAGTGTAGCCATGGTTTTAGTTTCAGTTTCACAGTCAGTGCAAACAAGCAACAGCTAAAAGAGTTTGGTAGAGGGTTTTTTTTCTTTTTCTTTACCTTGACTTCTACTTCCTTCTGTTGCTGGGGCAGCACAGGAATCCCACCCTCGTCGCCACTTTGTCATATCCTTGGGGGCAGCAGGTTTAGGAAGAAATCACTTGAGACCAGAGAGCAGCAAGCTTACAAAGCAACCATTTATTTACAGACACGCACTGACCTGGCCAGCCAGTTGGAACTGGCTGGCTATCCCCTAATAATCTAACTCAGTTGCCATAGGAACAAAAACCACAACAACCAAATACACAACACCTTCCAGTTCTATGATTCTATGAACCAAAGGCCAGAGAAGAGCAGAATCAAAGGAGTCACTTTGGGGGATTCTCCCTCTCATTGTCCCCAAGGCAGCTTTCTCAGGTTTACTAAGTTCTTTGATGCGCCAGCCTTTATACAGTCTCTCCTGGGAGTGCCCCCTTTCATGGGCTGGGCCTAGTTTTAGCTTTTGGCAATCATGACCCTGAGGGCTCTGAGATTGGGCCTTCTTGCCTCAGGACACCTTGTTTCTTTCTGTGGCTCCCCAGTGAGTCCAAATGAGTAGATACTCCTGATAGAGACTATGAACATAAGAACGGCCCACTGTGTCAGACCAATGGTCCATCTAGCTCAGCGGCCAATGCCAGGTGCTTCAGAGGGAATGAACAGAACAGGTAATCATCAAGATATTCATCCTCTGTCACCCATTCCCAGCTTCTGGCAAACAGAAGCTAGAGACACCATCCCTGCCCATCCTGCCTGTGACACTGGCAGACGAGGTGTTAGCTCTTGCAAAAGCCCCCATGTCTTAACTGAACATGGACAAACGCATAGCTGGAATCAGTCTGGCTTTCCTGGGTTAGTATTGTTAAAAAAGATATTAGAATTATAACAATGTGCTTAGACTTTATTGCATGCTTTACTGAGTTGCTGCCTGGGTTAATATCTGACTAGTTGCATTGTGAGCCTCTGTGGCTATGTAAATCACCAGACAGGAGAGAGACTTTACCTAGGTGAAGTGCTGATTGGCAACAGAACGCATTACACCCTGACTGGCAGGAAAGGTCCATCAACACCAGATAGACTATTATGGGATGTTAAAGAAGGCAAAAGCCTGTTGTTGTGCTCTTGACTTCCCATTAGCTGAGTTTCCAGCTCAGAGCACATGGCAGGAAGGGCATAAAAACCCCATACAGAAAGAACTGATTATCTGTATGCTGCTTGGACTCTGGGGGGCAAAGTTTCTAGGCATAAGCAAGAGATCCCCAGCTACTTAGCCGGGGTTAGTCCTAAAGAATATGTAGGGCTTGCTTATTATAGAAGCTTCTATTACCTTTTGAAATTTAAGACTAACTCGTCTGCATCTATATGATTACCTGCTTTTAACTTTGTAAACAACTCTCGTTTCCTCTTAAATAAATCTTAATGCAGGTTATGACAGAACTGGCTACAAGTGTTGTCTTTGTTGTGAGATCTAAGATTCAATTCACCTAAGGAAGTGACTGGTCCTTAGGGACTGGCAGTAACCTGAACATTGCTGTGATTCGTGGTGTAAGGCAGTGGTTCTCAACCAGGGGTCTGGGCCCCCCTGGGGGGCCATGAGCAGTTATCAGGGGGGCTGCCAAGCAAGGCCAGCATTAGACGTGTCAAGGCCCAGGGCAGAAAGCTGAAGTCCCAGCACATGGAGCTGAAGTCCAGGGCCCTGAACCCCACCACCTGGGGCTAAAGCCAAAGCCTAAACAATGTAGCTTTGTGGGGGCCCCTGTGGCATGGGGCCCCAGGCAGTTGCCCTGCTTGCTACCCCCTAACGCCAGCCCTGGCTTTTCTATACAGAAAATCAGTTATTGTGGCCCATGTGGGCCGTCGAGTTTTTATAGCATGTTGGGGGGGGAGGGTGGCTCAGAAAGAAAAAGGTTGAGAACCCCCAGTGTAAGGGACCATCTGTCAGAAAGGTGAGATATATGGGATGACCCAAAGGGACTGTCTGTGATTCCATGTTAATGTTGTTACAGTGCCTGCAGCGTTTACACTGGATACTTGGTTGGTGAAATCTACACATAGACCTCACAACCAATTTGGGGTTTGTTCCCTGCTTCTTACCAGTCTGCCTGAGGCTGGTGCTCATGCTCTCGAGTCACTGAAGACAGCGTTACAGAGACTTACGGGCGCAAAGCCACCAGCAGCAATTTGCAGCAATGCAGAGCAGGCTTTACAGTGTGGGCCAAATGGTCTGTGGACTCAGTCAAGCCCCAGTTCTCCTCCAGTGCACATCAGCATCCCGGCAACCTTCAAGGAGGGTCAAGGCTGCCACTCCTTCAGTGATGATGGATCTGCAGCATAGCATCACCCGCGCTCTATGACCCGCCTTGTCTCCTCAGACAGAGGTGAATGACAGAGGGTGCACAACAGATCCTGGGGGGTAGGGAAAGGGATAAGAAAACACACCTTCTGGGGGTCACCCCTCAGGAAGTGAAGGTGACAGGCATTGTGGTGGCAGTAAAGGGGGAGGGGAGGGAGTGGGAGCAGCACCCTCAAAGACAATGCTGCCAATGGGTCGCCCCACCACATCAGGCATGGGGCTGATAGGGGGCCATTCCCTGGGCCTGGGTGCCTGTGAACGGCTATATAAACCCCACACAGAAGGGGTTAAACTGCTGCTTTAGTCTGGACTGGCCCAGCCCTTCCACACCTGCAAACCATGCCAGGACTGGAGCAGGAGTTAATAGGAGAGACCTGCTCTACTCAGAAGGGGGCCACCCTGGGAAAGGAACTGTCTGTGGAGCATCTCCAGCCCCAAAGAGAGGGCTGGCAGCATTCCAGGCTCTGGCATTCACTGAGGGAGGGTGGGGATCCCCCTGGCTCAAAGAGGGAGCAGGCTGAAACTTGCCCAGGAGACCCAGTCAACTCTGAAGAGGAAAGAGACGCCCCCACGGCTCCCAGAAATAAGAAGGGCCCATATCCTGATGGGCTCTGTCCACAGTTTTTCCTCCCAGCCGTTTCTTTTCTTTCCTTTATTTACCCTTATTTGCCGACAGTTGGCTGTTTTGCTGTGTCATGTGGTACCCCGAGAGAGGAAGAAAGTGCCCCAAGGCCTTAGCCAGAGGGTTGAGCCCTCACACACCCCTGGCTCAGAGGGTCTCTGCCAGTCAGGAAGGGGTAGCAACGAGGGAAGACTGGCAGCTGATAGTTGGAGGGGTGAAGAGGTTTGGGGTATGGTGGGGGGCAGAAGCAGCTGGGACTGGATAACCTGGGGCTGGGCAGTCTCCATAGGATTAATGAAGGTGTCAGTGACTAGATGACTGTTCAGTAAATACGCAGAAAGTGATGTCTCCCCATCCCTACCTGCCATTCACACATGGAGCAAAGCCCTGGGCAAGGCAACTTTAAAGAGTTAAAGAGAAGGGGCTACAGCCTAGAGTTTCTCTGCCAGGCAGGAAGGGGTAGCAGCGAGGGAAGACTGGCAGCTGATAGTTGGAGGGGTGAAGAGGTTTGGGGTATGGTGGGGGAAGAAGCGGCTGACACTGGGTAAGCTGGGACCAGGCAGTCTCCGTGGGGGACACTTGCTCCCCCTGTGCCCCTTCCACGCACTCTTGTGAGTAGAGAATGACCACTCTGTCCCCACCACCAAACGCAGCCATGTCTCAGGACTCTCCCAAGTTGCACCCACTCACTCTCTTCCCATTTGGGGTATAGCTCAGGGCAACAATTTCCCACCAAGATGAACCCAGCTGGCTGCCTGTTCTGGTGCCACAGCGTGGGTGAAAGGCAGAACGGCAGCAGTTCTCAGCAGAATTTATTTTCTTCATGCAAAAAAAAAAAAAAAAGAAATTCTCCGCTCGGCACATGATCTGTGTGTACGCAATATCTCAGAATTCCCACGAGTAACTCACACCCTGCGCAAACATAACCTGCTCACTCTCATCTCTTCTCCTTATGTCTCCGAGTCCCAGAGCTGCTGCTGTCATTAATGCACACAGGCTTTCACTCCCATCAGTGCTGACAAGACCCAATCCAGTTACAGGACTGAATCCTTATTTTCCCATCACATGGGACAGTCTCAGCTGAGGGGGAGGTGAGAGTGGGGCGGGGCACAAAGGGAAAAGAATTGGTGTAGCCATGTTGGTCCCAGGATATCAAAGAGAGGGATTTTTAATTGTTTCTAAAAGAAATTACCTCACGCACCTTGTCTCTCCAAGAGACCTGAGAGTGGCAGAAGGAGACAAACAGGAAGACAGAGCTCAGGACTCTAAACCAAACACTGTCAGGCCCCTGGAAGAAACTACATTTCCCTTCTGCCCCTGGGTATGTTTGTGTCCTATATGAGGGACCACCCTGTTCCTCTCACAGCATCAAGGGGAGACTGCAGCCAGCCCCAGATTGTCCTTCCCCATCCTGGGATGGGTGTTGAAGACCTTTGTGTGTGGTGGGCATACGGGGTCGGTCCCCAGGCAGCTAGACCCATCTGCAGAGTGGAAAGCCAGGGCAACTCCAGCACAGCATGGGGGCTGTGGGCAGGGGTAGCAATTCTGGAGCTGGGCCTCTGTCCCCTCTAGGTCCCATAGCAGATGGCTCTGGCAACATCAAGTGGGTCCATCACTGCAGGGGAAGGTTGGGGTAGTGTCTGAGATCAGGGTGAGGATCGGGGGGTGTCCATGCCCAGGAATAGAATTCACCTCCCCACCCCTCTGCAGAGCTCAGCAACTAGGGATTTATCCAGTGAAGTGAATTTCACTCTGGGTGACTTTGAGCCAGTCACTGAAAGATCCTTGTGCTTTAAGTTCCACACTGAGCAAAGGAGATTACTAGTACTCCCTCCCCAGACTGCTGGGGGGCAGCCAGGGATAATTAGTGGGTTATGGGAATTAGAAGATGAAAATTCATTAAGAACAATGATATTTGTGTGTTTATTATTAAATCCCCAGACACCCACCAATCCCCGTCCTTCTTCCGATGAGCTATAAATATTTAAGGGACTCAGCTTATCTGATCCTGCAGTGAGTTCCTGCCCCTCCCCACTTTCTAAAGCAGCACTTTTAAGAACAGACCAGGGAAACATGTAAATACTTTGTATCAAATTCTGGAAGCTGCTGAGCATGCACAAGTTAAAATGAAACCAAGGTTCCGTCTATCCAAGGCCCTGGCCCCTAGTGCAACATTATAGACACTCCCCAGAAATCTGAAAAGGCCATTTCAGAACTGAGAGAATGTTATTTATCTATTGACTTCTGGGAATTACCACTAAAAGAAACAACCCAGTGAAGTTGATACCCTGAGAGAAAGTTCTCACGTCTTTACAAATCGGTATAATCTAATCTGGGACTTTATATACTAAAATGCTTTATTCGTTGCCCTATGGCAATTGCCTGGTGTCACTACAGGGCAGAATTAAGAGTGGGTGCCTTAGCTGTGAATTTCCATCCCCTATCATATTGTGATTGCTGTTAAGTGGGTTTGGCAAAATTCATTCTATTTCTTTTTTTTTATTTCAATTGATGATATCGATATTTATTTTTAAGCCCTTTTTTCAGTGTTTACAATTTCAATGTTCAGAGCTGTGGGATGTTATGGGGGTTATCAGACAACAATTATTTAATTACAGTAAATGTTGAGATTCAAAAAGCCAAATCTTTATAACTGTTCAAAAACAAATTATCAATAACACATGCAAAATATACAGTGTAAATATCCTTAAATCAAACTCTACTTTCTCCAGAAGCATTTCTGTATTTTACCTATATAAATATTTTTTCATCTGTGTGTACACTGAAAACAACATTTTACTGCAATTTATTAATAAAAATCCAGTCCTTTCAAGCGTACTTTTAAGTAATGAAGTACTTTAATTCTTTCACTTTCTAGACTGTAATGCTTGCCTTGAAGATAATTACACCCTCCCTGTGATGTATTTGACTCTCAGTACCATAACCCCATCGTGATGTAGCTCCTGTCTGGGAGCTCTGCTGAGGCCAGTGGCATTATGATCAGAAGGTGACACTATGACATATGGGCAGAGACACATGGGGGAGGGTGGAGGATGAGGTAACATGGAAGCTATGAGGATCGAACACGGCTCTACAGAATGTGGGGAGCAAACACCCTCTCAGCCTCTCCCCGAGTCAGTGACTCTGATAAGTGGTTTCCTGAAATCTAAATAGCCCCAGTATGTGAGTCAGTGATTAACGCAGGTGCCTTGGGTGCTGCAGCACCAACCCCCTGCCTCGACGAGGGGGATGAAGAACTGCAATAGAAACGGGTTAGGCTGAGAGAGGGCACAGCTGATGTGGGACTGGGAGCCAAGTTGACTGAGAGGCCAGAATTCATGGGGGGGTTGGGACAAGAAATCAACAGGACTGGGTAGAGGCACTTCTGTGTATTTCCCCCCTGTTTACCATCCTGCCATATATTTAATTTAGAAACTTTTCATTCACATTTAAACACATTGGAGCTAAGCTGTGTTGATGCATTTTCACTTACAGTGGTACAGTTTTAAATGGGTGCTTAATCAGATGCTTATGCAACACAAAGCAGTCAATAATTGGCATGTTTTCATTAATTAACTTGACTGTGTGCGCTGTGCATCGCTTTGAAAAAAAAGATGGTGTGAATGAATGTCAAAATTTCAGGCATTAAGAAATAGAAATTAGGTGTCAGTTCATTTCTCATGTGTTTATCTCCTAATTTAAATTTCAGTTTTGAATCAGTATTAATACCATGTTGTTTTAACAGCAGTAGAGTTTATTTCTATAATTGTTTGCAAGATTTCATTGGATATTGTGAACCAGCAGTCTTAACCTTTTATTTTGAGATTACTAAATACAATCCAGAGCACCACTCCTGAAAGACTGCAAGCCCTGGCCGGTGACATGCTCCCCAGAGAGCAAACACCTGACGAGCCCTTTCGCCCTAAAAAGCGCTTTTGGCTCTTTGACATCAGAAAACGCTATAGATAACCAGGTCATTACAGCAGACCTTCGCTAGGTATAGTTCTACCATCTATGTGCCGAAATTCAAATGGTTCTGTTTGTTTGATCTTTCATTCAGCTTTGCAATTATTAGATCCCATTTAAAAACTGGAACGGAAATAACCAAAGCAAGTTAAGAAGAGAGTGGCATAGGACATAGGTGGGGGTAAAACAATAAAGGGAAAGAACTGACTATGCAAAAAGGAACATCCCAAACTATCAGAGCCCCAGACCCTCGTCCAAGTGAATCCACCCCAGCCAGGCATATCAAGCTGGGTCCCTGAAAAATCACCCATTCCATCTGGCAGTGAATGCTGCGTGTTCCAGACGGAGCTATGCTGTGTGCATCTGGTCTGCTGATGTGCTGCTCTAGTACGGAATGCACCACGGCCACAGGGAGCAGAGACATGGACTCCTACAAAATAAAATCCCAGATACACCTCCAACATCCCATCCCCTCCCCCACCTCCACATGGCCATTCTCAGCCTTTTGCTACAGGTCCTTCCAGCCTTCAGCACTATGAATAAATAAAACATGGTGTTACAAAAGGTAGATGGTGCCAGAGAAACCATATCTCCTTCCGTGAGAAGGTAACTAATTTTTTGGACAAAGGAAATGCAGTAGCTCTCATCTATCTGGATGTCAGTAAGGCATTCGATACAGTTCCACATGGGAAACTATTCGTTAAATTGGCGAAGATGGGGATTAATATGAGAACTGAAAGGTTGATAAGGAATTGGTTACAGGGGAGACTACAAGGGGGTCATACTGAATGGTGAGTTGTCAGGCTGGAGGGAGGTTACTAGTGGAGTTCCTCAGAGGTCAGTCTTGGGACCGAATCTTATTCAACATTTTTATTAGTGACCTTGGCACAAAAAGTAGGAGTGTGACACAAAGCTGGGAGGGATTGCCAATATGGAGGAGGACAGGAATATCATACAAGAAGATCTGCATGTCCTTGAAAGCTGGAGTAATAGAAATGGGATGAAAATTAATAGTGCAAGAATTTTTGTAATAAGCAATAAAAAATTAGTACTGTTCTAAAAGGCACCAATGAGACCTCATCTGAAATACTGTGGGCAATTCTGGTCTCCCATGTTTAAGAAGGATTAACTCAAAGTGGAACACGTGCAGAGAAGGGCTACTAAGATGGCGGGGTGGGCAAACGACGGCCCGCGGGCCGGATCCAGCCCGCAGCGCCACCACATCCCTGCGGCCCCCAGGCGGGGGGAGGGGGGGGCAGAGGGCTCCATGAAACAGGGAACCGCAGCCAATGGGAGCTTCGGAGGAGGTACCTGGAGGCGAGGCAAGGGCAGTGCTTCCTGGAGCGGTGCAGGGCCGGGGACAGGGCAGGCGTGCCAGGAGCCAGCCCTGGCCCTGGTGAGCACCGCTGCCACCCCGGAGCCGCTTGACGTAAGCTGGGCTGGAGCCCGAACCCCTCCTGTACCCTGCCCCCAACAACCTGCCTGCACCTCGCACTCCTCCTGCATCCCAACCCCCTGCCCTGAGCCCCCTCGTACACCCCACACTCTTCCTGCACCCCAACCCCCTGCCCTCCCCGCTGCATCCTGCACCCGTGCACCCCAACCCCCTGCCCTGAGCCCCCTCCTGCACCCTGCACACCCAGCCCTGAGCCCCCTCCAGCAGTCCGCACCCCTCCTGCATCCCAACCCCATGCCGAGCCCCCTCCTGCAGTCCGCACCCATCCTGCACCCCTGCCCTGAGCCCCCTCCTGCACTCCGCACTCCTTCTGCACCCCAACCCCCTTCCCTGAGCCCCCTCATACACCCTGCACCCCTCCCCTGCCCCAATCCCTTGCCCTGAGCCCCTTCCTGCATACCGCAACCCCTCCCACACCCCCTCCCGCACCCCAACCCCGGCCCTGCATACTATATCCCCACCCAGATGTGGTCCTCGGCCCATAAAATTTGCCCACCCCTGTACTAGGATGATGTGACGAATGGAAAATCTGCCTTATAAGGGGAGACTCAAAAAACTTGGCTTGTTTAGCCTAACCAAAAGAAGGCTGAGGGGAGATATGATTGTGGTCTATAAATACATCAGAAGGATAAATACCAGTGAAGGAGAGGAGTTATTTAGGTTAAGCACCAATTTTTGGCCCTAGAACAAATGGATATTGGCCATCAATAAGCTTTGGCTTGAAATTAGGTGAAGGTTTCTAACTATCAGAGTGAAGTTTTGGAACAGCCTCATAAGGGAAGCAGTGGGGGCAAAAAACATAACTGGCTTCAAGACTGAGCTCGATACCTTTATGGAGGGATTGGTATGATGGGACGGCCTACAATGGCATGTAGTCAATCTGCAACTGCTAGCGGCAAATATCTCCAAAGGCCGGTGATGGGACACTGGATGGGGAGGGCTCTGAGTTACTACAGAGAATTCTTTCCCAGGTGTCTGGCTGCTGGGTCTTGCCCACATGCTCAGGGTCTATTTGATTGCCATATTTGGGGATGGGAAGGAATTTTGCCCAGACTCATATTGGCAGAGATCCTGTGGTTTTTTTTTTTTTTTTGCCTTCCTCTGCAGCATGGGGCATGGCATGGGTCATTTGCAGGTTTAAACGAGTGTAAATGGTGGATTTTTTTGTAATTTGAAGTCTTTAAATGATGATTTGAGGACTTCATTAACTCAGAAAGAGGTTAGGGGTCTATTACAGGAGTGGGTGAGTGAGGTTCTGTGGCCAGCGATGGGCAGGTCAGACTAGATGATCATGATGGTCCCTTCTGGTCTTAAAGTCTGTGAGTCTATAAATTGTGCCTTGCGTTGCACAGACACTGATGGAGATCAGGGCCCCATCGTGCTGCACATGGCAGAGAACCTGACTGAGATCAGCACCCCATTGTCCTGGGCACTGCACAGACAGAGAGGGACAGTCCTTGCCCCAAAGAGATCACAATTCAAGTAAACAATGGGTAAGAGGAAAACAGAGAGGGGCTGTAACTTCCCCAAGGTCACCAAGCAGGTCAGTGACAGAGCCAGGAACAGACCCCGGTAACGCCAGAGCCCCGTCACCCACAGCTTAGAAACGTCCCCAGACCCCATTGTATTACGCCGCAGGAAGAGGTGGTTTGTCCATGGATGCACAGGCTGTTTTGGCAGGGCAGCTCAGCTGCGGTCCCTGTACACAGCTGCGGGTGTCCCCTGGGTCAGGAGAAGTCAATGTCCAGTCCTGTGGGGCTGTGCTCCTGGCTCATACCTCCAGCACTCACTGCTGCCCCTCCATTACCAGCTGCACTGTTCAGCCAGTCCAAGGCCTCAGTGAGGTCACTGTCCCATGGGCCCCCCCCCCCCCCAGCCTTCAAACAGTGGCATTGGTGCACCAGTGCCAATCAGAGTGCACTAGTATAAATTCTGTCTATACTAAGGGTTTTCACCAGTGCCTAAAACACAAGCGTGGCAGAGACCTTCAGTAGGGACGGTACTTGGTCCTGCTGTGAAGGCAGGGGACTGGACTCGATGACCTTTCAAGGTCCCTTCCAGTTCTGTGAGATAGGTATATCTCCATATTAAGTATCCGAAACAGCAGTACAGTGGCACTAAAACTGGGATCTATTTCTATGCTCTGTCACGGACAGCCTGGGTGACCTTGGACATGTCAATGTGTCTCCTCCCAACTTTAGTCTATTTACCCAGCTGCCCACTCACTGCGGTCTCGTCTCTCTCCAGAGCTGTTCACCACTAAAATCTGCATGGGTGTCACCAGAGCTAAGGTAGTTAAGGTCTGAAAGAGGCTCACCAGGATGGCTGTGGAGTGTCTGTCCTTGGAGATTGTTAAGAACAGGTAGGACAAACCTGTGTCAAGGATGATCTACATAAACTTGGTCCTTCCTCGGCAGAGAAAGCGGGACTTGAGGTTCTGTCCAGCCCTACATTTCTATGCTATGCAATATATATACATATAAAAACACAACATGCAGAAAAATCCCCACCACAGCATGTCGTCAGGCAATTCAGCTCCCCCGCCCCCCAAAAAACCCAACAACAACGTATACTCCACAACATCAAATGACAGAATACAAAAGAGATCAAAGCAACACAATGCAAACTAATACAACCTAGGACAAAAGTACACCATACAAAAGAGCTCAGCTGAAACCAACACAACAAAGGCACAAACCAACCTGAGGGAAAACAATGCTCCATAAAACTGTGCAACACAACATGGTGTGATCACAGTTCCAAATGGCAACATGCAGAACAGCTCAGCTTAGAACACGACACAGCACAAAACAGAATTATTTCAATGTAGGCATGGAAGGGATCTTGAGAGGTCGTCTACTCAAGCCTCCTGTGATGAGGCAGGACCAAGTATCCCTAGACATTCCCAGACTAGCGTACCTCTAACCTGGTCTTAAAAACCTCCAATGACGGAAATTCCACAACCTCCCTTGGAAGCCAACGCAATGCAAATAATCACATCAACACAATGCTGTACATGCACAAGCTAGGCTTGCAGTTAAGGGGAGATGCAAGAATTCAAACAATCTGACTTCAGTTCCCAGTTTTGCCCCAAATTCTCAACGCGAACTTGAGCAAATTATTTCCCCTCTCTGAGCTTCAGTTTCCCCATCTGTAAAAATGGGTGTAGTGTGAAAAACTGCTATCTGTCTTAATTTGCTACCAATAAGCAGTTTTTTACAATACCTCAGGCCTTGGCTACAGCGCTGTACTTGGCTACAGCGCTGCAACTTGCTGCGCTCAGGAGTGTGAAAACGCCCCCCCCGAGCACAGCAAGTACAGCGCTGTAAAGCGCCAGTGTAATCAGAGCCTGCAGCGCTGCACGCTTGCTCGCAGCGCTGCAAGCTATTCCCCTCGGAGAGGTGGAGTACATACAGTGCTGCGAGAGAGCTCTGGCAGCACTAGCAGTGCGACTACACTCGCGCTTCACAGCGCTGCCGCCAAGTGTAGCCAAGGCCTCACATAACAGTATCTGACCTAATCTGCTACTGGAACAGGGGTAGCGAATTGTAACCAGTAGCATTTACTAATACATAAGGATGCTCTTATTTGCTGACTTGTCGTCATTTGCTAAAATTTGACAGTGGTGTGGGATGGAAGCACAAAGTCTTCAGCTTCCAAAGAGCCCAGCCTGGTGTACATATATCAATTACCTCTAAATAGAGTGAGGCTATTTAAACATCATTTATTTTGTAGCTTCATTTACTGTGCTAACAATGTAACATCCTGACATTGATACTTCTGCCCAAGTGACCTGTGTGTTGGATTCATTGTAGTGGGATGCAGGACATGTGGCTGATCATTTAAACTCTTCATTTCCTTAGGGTTTGCCTTCAATATACTTCTATGCTGGTGCGATCTCTGACCATTACAGTCCACCAACTCAGCAGGCAGGCACAGGCAGCAATTCACTTGTCCTGTTGCCTTGACTGAGAAAGGTTTTTGATCAAAGGGAGCGTAGATTCCAGCAAGCTCCTGGGGTAATATCTCATTGGAGATGAAAGGGCTTGTTCAGAAAGATTTTGAAGTCTGCAGGGTAAAGGTGAGTCAGATGGATCTGTCTCCATGCAGGTATATTTTAGTCTCTGTGGGATAGGTAGAAAGGAGAGAGAAGTATTTGGGATTTCCTATTTACCTTCCTCAGGGCCATCTATGCTCACCTGAAATTTTTATGGCAGAAGCAGTTCCCATCAACGGTAAATGATGAAGTCCTAAGAGTAATTCAGGGAATCCCAGCAGCAGATAAGACAAATTTGTGAACTGCTATGAGACTTTATGCAGTCAGATACACTGATAAGGGATTCTTTGCTAAAAACAGGGCTCTGGAGCTGTGCTCCGGCTCCAGAGCAAGTTCCAGGCAAAAAATTGCAACTCCACTGCTCCGGAGCTGCTCCGCGCTCCAGCTCCGGGCTCCACTCCAAAGCCCTGGTTTAAAAAAAAAGCCTCTCTGCCCCCCCCCCCCCAACCCTATTTTTGCAAACACTGGTGTCTCAGTCCACCGAGGTAACTGTTACCCCTGCCTGTGCTGGGGTTTTGCCCTCTGTCACCGTCTGGCAGCGCTGCACCCCTGGGCTTAACCCCAGCTCCTTTCCCCCCCCATCCCTGATTTTGCCCCTCAGCCCCTATCCTAACCCTACCTCCAGATGCTTGACACTCCACCCCACCCCAGCCAGTCAATTTCCACCCCCTGCTCAGACCCTGGCCAACCCCCTTTGCCCCTTTTTAACCCCTGTAAAAAGCAGTCCGCACAATCTGATGCCAAGTAAGGGCAGGGTGAAGGGCAGTGGCTTCAGCAGATGTTACTGAGCATGCTCAGTACACCCTAAGTAGCAAATTAAGACAGAGAGCAGTTTTTCCACACTACACCTCCTTAGGCACCAGCCCAAGGTCTGGCATCCTCCCACCTCACATGGTCCTACAGCCTGGCTCCAGCCCGGTTCCAGCCCGAGCCCAGACATCTACACTGCAATTAAACAGCCCCTTAGGCTCACAGGGCTCAGGCTGAGTCAGCTGGCATGGGCCAGCTGTGGGTTTTTAATGGCAGTGTCAACATACCCTTGGTGTGTGCAGCACCGGTCACAATGGGGACCCTGATCTTGGTCAGTGTCTGTGCAGGGCCCTGCACAACAGAGGGCCTGACCTCAGATGGGGTCTATGTAGTGCCTGGCAAAAGAGAGCTAAATTCCGTCTAAGCTGCGTGGCCGCGCAGCAGCTTATCAAGGGCCGCGCAGCACTCAGGGCTGCGACGGGGAGAGATGCCTCTCCCCCAGCCCCGGACCTGCCACGGCAGAGAGAGGCAGGAAGAGATGCTCTCCCCCAGTCCCCTAGTTGCCAGGGAGAGGTGCCTCTCGCTCAGCCACAGAACTGCCGCGGCCAGGGAGAGGTGCCTTCCCCGCCACAATCCAGATTCTGCTGAGGGGAGAGAGGGCTGGGGGGAATCTGCACTCCCAGCCAGAGCCCTCACACCCACTCCCGCCACATCTTCTACCTCTACCCCGGCCCTTCGTCCACTCCCACACTCCAAACCCCTCGGCCCTACCCCCGCCACACATCACCTCCATATTGAGGCACATCACAAAATTCATTCTGCACATGCATGGGAAAAATGAGAGGGAACATTGAAAGAGGGTCTGTGATGTCAGTCGGGGTCTCTGCTGTGTGTGGCACAATAGGGACCCTGATCTTGGACCCTGCAGCACCAGGCAGAATGAGGGCCCCAAACTTGGTCAAGGTCTGTGCAGCACCTGGGACACCGGGGGCCCTGAGCTCAGTCCAGGTCAGAGCCATGTTCAGTACGATAGGAGCCCTGACCTCAGTCACGGTTTGTGCCACATTCGTCACAATGGGGATCCAGCTCTTGGTCAGGGTCTGTGCAGAGCCTTCCACAATGGGGGGCCTGATCTCTGTTGAGGTCTGTGCCATCTCCAGCACATCAGAGGCCCAGATCTCTGTCTGGGTTTGTACAGGGAGGGATTGGGGAGAGATACAGGGCCTTATCCGGGGGAGGGGGTGGGATTCCAGGCATCAGATTGGGAAGGCCTGGGAGCGGAGGTCATCCTGCAACCTCCAACATGGAGAAAGAGTCAAGCAACAGGTTCCCTCCAAAAAAGTAGAAGAGGCTGCAATTATAACCCATGAGGAGAACCTCCAGACCAGTGAGGATTTTTTTCAAATCAGAGCTGGATAATAATATGGGAAATGGTAACATCTGATGTTTGAAATCGGTGTTTAGTAATAAAAAGAACAGGCTGCAAATATGGGGAATTTTAGCATCCTTATCACAAGTTAGGGGAAAGTGGGAAAAGTTTGAAGAATTTTCTAGCAGTAGTTAACACAAGGGAAAGAGGTAAAATTTGAACGGATTTCAGGTCAATCTTTGATAATTAGAGAGAAAAGGGCAAAATTTGCAAGGGTTTTATATTAATCAATCTTCAAGAAGTTGAGGAATGGCAACACCTGAGGAGGTTTCATGTTCTCCGATAATTAGATGGGAAAATCTCCAGGAATAATAAATCAGTCAGACACCAGGAGAGAAAAGTGGGAAGATTTTTCAAGAATTTGATATCAATATTTCAGAACTGAGGAGAAAATGGGGCACAAACTAAATATTTGCCAATATAAGAGAGAAGCATCAACATCTGGGGAGATTTTATCTCACCATTCAACAGTTCAAGAGAAAATTAATGATCTGGAGGATGGCATGGACTGCATTCTCAGCAAGTTTGCAGATGACACTAAACTGGGAGGAGTGGTAGATACGCTGGAGGGTAGGGATAGGATACAGAGGGACCTAGACAAATTAGAGGATTGGGCCAAAAGAAACCTGATGAGGTTCAACAAGAACAAGTGCAGAGTCCTGCACTTAGGACAGAAGAATCCCATTCACTGTTACAGACTAGGGACCGAATGGCTAGGAAGCAGTTCTGCAGAAAAGGACCTAGGGCTTACAGTGGATGAGAAGCTGGATATGAGTCAACAGTGTGCCCTTGTTGCCAAGAAGGCTAACGTCATTTTGGGCTGTATAAGTAGGAGCATTGCCAGCAGATCGAGGGACTTGAGCATTGGTGAGGCCTCATCTGGAGTACTGTGTCCAGTTTTGGGCCCCACATTACAAGAAGGATGTGGAAAAATTGGAAAGAGTCCAGCGGAGGGCAACAAAAATGATTAGGGGGCTGGAGTGCATGACTTATGAGGAGAGGCTGAGGGAACTGGGATTGTTTAGTCTCGAGAAGAGAAGAATGAGGGGGGATTTGATAGCAGCCTACAACTATCTGAATGGGGGTTCCAAAGAGGATGGAACTCGGCTGTTCTCAATGGTGGCAGATGACAGAACAAGGAGCAATGGTCTCAAGTTGCAGTGGGGGAGGTCCAGGTTGGATATTGGGAAACACTATTTCACTAGGAGGGTGGTGAAGCACTGGAATGCATTACCTAGGGAGGTGGTAGAGTCTCCTTCCTTGGAGGTTTTTAAGGCCCGGCTTGACAAAGCCCTGGCTGGGATGATTAAGTTGGGAATTGGTCCTGCTTTGAGCAGGGGGTTGGACTAGATGACCTCCTGAGGTCCCTTCCAACCCTGATATTCTATGATTCTATGAAAAGAGGGGGAATTTGAGGCGATTATATAGCGATATTCAATCAACAACAGAATGGGATGGATTCTTCTTGCCTCACATTCGCATGTCAGGCAGGGAGACCTGGGTGATGTCGCTTTCACAGGGGAAAGGAGTGGGGCTGGAGTGAGAAGGTCACTGGCTGTGGGGAGGGGCTGGCTGTGGGGTCTGGGAATGTGACTAGCAGGAGGTGGGGGGAGGGGGCTGCAGGGTTGGGTAGGGTGGGAGAGAGGGAAGTAGCTGGGCCTGGGAAACCTGGGGCTGGGCCGTCTCCATGGGGGACGCTTGCTCCTCCCTTCCCTTCCTGGGCCTTTCCATGCCCTGTTGCCAGCAGACAGTGGCCCCCTCCCAGCCCAGCCGTATCCCTGTCTCAGGGCTCTCCCAGCCTCTGCCCATTAACCCTCTTCCCAGTTCAGAAATCACCCAGGGGAACCATTTCCCACCTAAAATAGGACAAGTCACTGCAGGTAAAAATGGGGGGAAACACCCCAAACCTGAGATTTGAACTGGCCATTGGTGAAGTGGAGAGAAAATGGGGCACGATCAGGGGAGGAGAACAGAGACATTCTCAGGGATTTCAGGGAAAAGGGGGGATCAGTCTGGATGTTGCTCGTTGCTCTCTAGAGAGAAGGGGGCAGGGCTGGAGAGGATGGGGAGGTCCCCACGGGAGGGGGCAGCGGTAAATCCGAGGGGATCTCAGCCCCCCCCTTCTCTCCCCGCTCCTCGGGGGTCACCTGCTCTTCTCCTCCCCCGGCCATGTCCGGGCTGCTCAGACATTTTCCATCCGCCCCTTTCCCAGGTCTCCCCCCCGCCCGGCAGCCCCCGCCCGGCCCCACGCAGGGACCCCAGTGGGGGCTGGTCCCCTCCCCCCGGGACCCCCCGTGGTGCCCCAGGGCAGAGCCTGGCTGGGCCCGGGGGCGTTGGGCTCCTGCGGGGACAGCAGCTCCGAGCCCCCCGCGGACGCGGCCCCAGGGAGCAGATCCCGGCGCTGCGAGATGCCGGGTCCCCCCCACGGACACTGGGGCAGAGTCACCGCCCGGCTCCGGCCCCGCCCCCGGGGCTCGCTCCGGTACCTGGAGGCTGCAGCGCCGCAGCGGGGCGGGCAGAGCCCGGGGCGGCCCCAGGGCGGCTCCAGCGGGAGCAGGGCCCGGGCCGGGCACGGGGGGGTTAATGGGTCTCCCCGGCTCAGACCCTCCTGCTCCGCCCGGCCCCGCAGCGCCAGGGAGCAGCAGCGGGTGAGCGCTGCCTCTGCGCATGCGGGACAACCCCCATCTGCGCAGGCCCAGAGCCGGGAGACACAAAATCCTTCTCCAGCTCCCAGAGAGGCGCCAACGGCCCAGAACGAGGCAGGCTCATCTTCACCGCCAGAATATACGTCACTTCCTCTCCCGGAAGAATCAGGAACTATTTCTCCCAGCCTGCACCGGGGGCGCTTCCGCCCTCTCCTAGACCAGGTAACGGAAGATTTCGGTAGCTGTTACTGCGCATGCTCAGTGCGAGCCCAAGCGCGGTTTGCCAGGCACATGTCGTTGCTGGAGCAACTGCGGGGGCGGGGCCGGGAGGCAGGAGAACAAAGCCCAGAGCCCGGGGGCGGGGCTCTGGCATAGTCCGGGGGCGGGGCAGCTCCTGGGGCGGGGCTCTGGCACAGACCGGACGCTGCTGTTGCCGCCGTCTGACCTGGGAGCCCGGGCGGAGCAGCTGCTGCTCCCCGGGGTCTGTGCTGGGGGAGCCCGGCATTAACCCCTCCGTGCCCGGCCAGGGGGGCTTTCTCCAGCTGGGACCCGCCCAGCGGAGCTGCAGCAGGATCTGCCCCCGGCACCGCTGGGATCGGGGGGGCGCAGAGACTGGGACCCGGGGGGTCCCCTGTGGTGTGGGGGGAGGAGGGGTGTCGGGCAGGGGGGGAGAAGCTGGAGTTGCGGGGTGGGTGGGTCAGTGGGACAGGGGGGCTGAACGTGTGCCCAGACGGCACAGTTCGTTGTGTGACCGCAGAGAGACCGGCAACACCAGCAAGGTCCAGTGACAAGCTCTTTATTGAGGAGTGCACACAACAATAGAGAGCGGCCCGTCTCCAGAGAGAACCAGCCACGGTTTTAACAACTAGTAGGGGTATATAGTCAGTTCCATCGCGTCATAGTTAAAACAACCCACATCCCAGCCCCCTTTGTTAGCAAGAAACTTCTAGTATTCATGTATACCTATCCCCCTATTCAAGCAGCCTTACGCAATTCATAAGGTCTCCGCAACTTCCTTATCAACACAGTTAAGCACCAGAACTAGGAGACAGGGGGAGTCAAGGACATACAAAGAACAGAAACAGGGAGTGGAGGCAGTATGTCTCCTAATCTATCTTCTGAGCACACTGTTTTTAGCACATCTGAATGCAGCTCCCCCCCTTATCTCACTTTTCCAGCTTAAACAACTATGTCTTCGATTCTGCCCGGGGACTACCCAGAAACCTCTGTTGGCCTAATTCTGGTTAGGTTGGCATAACTGCTCTACAATTTTTCCTTTTGGGCCTAACAAACTGTCTCTGTGCAGCCAGAAAATCCCCGGGGGAGAAGTGGCGGGTGGGGAAAGGGGGGAGGGGAGTTGATTGGATCCTTTCCCTGTTTGTGCCACTTGCCTCTCACCCCCTGATACAAATTCTCTCTAGTTCTGCCCCTTTTCTCTCTCAGTATCTCACATGTGGCTATAAAATCTGGGGAGATTCCCCCCTTTCCCCTCAAATGGTCAGCTCTCTTTTCTCCCCTGTTCTCTCCATAATTCTCAAATGTCCATTTAAAATCTCTCCGATGTGGGGGATTTTCCCACCCATTTTATCTGCAGCGATTTATCCTTGTTTATGTGGGAAATTGTTGCCCTGGGTCATTCCCCAAAATATGGCTGCCCTTGGAGTGGGGATGGGATGGGATGCCTGTTCTCTGCCAGGGCGGGGAAGGGAGGAGCAAGTGTCCCCCATGGAGACTGCCCAGACCCCAATTTCCCAATGCCAGTTGTTGCCTCCTAAGTACCAACACAGTTGCCCCCAGCCATCCCCTGCCCATCCCCCACTGCTGCCCCTTCCCTCATCCAGGGAGCCTTCCAGCTCCCCCTCCCACTCCCTTGCTCTCTTAAAGCAGCTCCTCAAAAGGCTCCCTGCTGCTCATGTGAATGGTGGCAGTGGGGGAAACCATCACTTTCTGTTTATGTATTGGACAGTCATATACAATCCAGTCAAACGGTCCCCCTTTTCCACTAGCTCTTTAATAGCAATATAAAAGCCTCTCAGATCTTGGTGTTTTTTCTCTCATGTTATCAGTTGCGTAGTTTGTGACATGTTTTCTCTGCAAATCTCAAAGATTGATATAAAATACCCTAAACATTTGCCCCACTTTTTCTCTAGCTGTTTATTTCTAATTGAATGTGCCCTGAGATTTTTCCCTGTCTCTCTAAGTATAAAATACTAAGAAAATCTCCGATTTATACCTTTTCTCAGATTCTTGAACATGAAAATAAAATGTTTGCAAATGTTGCCCATTTCCTCTCTATTAATTTATCAAATATTGATGTGAAATACACTCAGATTTTACCTCATATCAACAACTGATATGAAATCCCTCTGAGATTCCACTTTCCTTTCTATAATTTGCAAAAATGGATCCAAAATCCCCCAAATTTCCACCCTTTCTCTTTCGTTTCTGAACATTGATCTCAAAGCTCAGATTTTGCCTCTTTCTATGTCATTATCAAATGTCTATTAAAAATCCTGTCGGGTTTGGGGCCATTCCCCATGTTTCTAAATCCCAGCTACTTCTCCTTCCTTGGAGGGAACCTCTTGCCCTGAGTTGTTCTCCATCCTGGAGGTTGCAGGGGGTTAAATTACCCTATGATCATCTTTCCCTTCTCCTTTGAGAATCTTTTGTTCCCTCCTTTATCTCTGTTAAAAATGTTTGCCGGTGAAAGAGACCAGCCACATATTTAATACCCATCAAAGCCAGAGGCCTCCCCCTGTTTGGGGGATCAGTGGTTCCCAGCTGGTAACAGGAGAGTTAGCTCGACCCTTTTCTTTTCTCCAGCTGGCACAGGATGAGTGGGTCACTCTGAGTGCAGCATGGGTCTAGAAGTATCCCAAAGCCCATGATAAATGGTCTGTGTGAGGGGCTGCTTCCCGCAGTGCTAAGATGTAGCCACCTCTGGGGTGGATCCACGGTGGCCATTATTTGCTAGTGACGGCATGGAAATTTCTTACCTATTTTGGCCCTCCAGGCCTTCCATTCTCCTGTTAAAGAAGCATCCCCCAGGGCTCCCTCTGCCTTGTGACTGGCCAACTGGGGGTGATGATAACTTTCTATCCACTTATCAGACTCTGTGAGGTAACACTCTTGCTGGGTGCAGGGGCGTGACTGTGTGGGGAGATTGCAGCTGGAGCTGAAGGAGCATTGTGCTGGGGGAGGCCTCTGGGTGACTGGTCAGGGGGTACCCTAGTCAGGTCCGTGGCTTCTGGAGGTTTGGGGTTTTGGGGGGTGGTTCTGATGTGCCCAGCGCTGAGGCTATGGGTCCTGGAGGTGGGTATCGCTGGGGGCCTGTTGGCTGCAGAACAATGGGGGTGGGTGTCTCTTGGGGAGGCGGGAGAGGGGGATAGCGGGTGCCTGGTGCTGTGCCAGGGGCTCTGTCTAGGCTTCCCCACTGGCTCCTGGGATCGTTGCCATGCCCTGTGCACAGAGCTGTCGGGGGGATCCCTGGGGCTAGGTCAGGGGATGCCAAGGAAGCAGAGTGAGGGGTCCCGCTGTAAAGCACAGGGAGTCCAGCTGGGAGGAGGAGGATGTCCCAGGCAAACGGCATGGCAGATCCTGCTGGAGGGCAGGTGGGGGTCCTAGGCAGGCAGTGAGGGAATCCCAGGCAGGCAGTGAGGGACTGAGCTCCCAGTACAGGGTCTCTGGCCACTTTGGGGGCTCTTAGTGCATGGAACCCTTTTGAGTTCCCAAGCTGATAGTAAATGTCTGGTGGAGATTCCCTTACTGGCGGAGCTCTGAGGGGTATCGAGTTCTTGGCCAGGGACTCTGGGGGCTAGGTCCCAGGGAATATCTGTGGGGGTCCCTGGCTGGCAACTCTGGATACAAGGGGCTATCTGGGGCCCCTAGCTGGGAGCTCTGGTTGCTACTACTGACCACGCTCCTTCTCACTCATCAGCTGGTGCCAGAATCCTGGTCCAAGCACTGCCCGGTGTTCCCCGGCTACTGCCGGTCACCGTGAAAACTTTCTATCCACAGTGAGGGACTGAGTTCCCAATGGGGTGTCCTTTTGGGGGGGTCCGTGGCTCCTCGGGGCTCTTGGTGGGGGGAACCCTTTGGGTAATGTAATGCCAATATTTAAAAAGGGCTCTAGAGGTGATCCCAGCAATTACAGACCAGTAAGTCTAACGTCAGTACCGGGCAAATTAGTTGAAACAATAGTAAAGAATAAAATTGTCAGACACATAGAAAAACATATATTGTTGGGCAAAAGTCAACATGGTTTCTGTAAAGGGAAATCATGTCTTACTAATCTTTTAGAGTTCTTTGAAGGGGTCAGCAAACATGTGGACAAGGGGGATCCAGTGGATATAGTGTACTTAGATTTCCAGAAAGCCTTTGACAAGGTCCCTCACCAAAGGCTCTTATGTAAATTAAGCTGTCATGGGATAAGAGGGAAGATCCTTTCATGGATTGAGAATTGGTTAAAAGACAGGGAACAAAGGGTGGGAATAAATGGTAAATTTTCAGAATGGAGAGGGGTAACTAGTGGTGTTCCCCAAGGATCAGTCCTAGGACCAATCCTATTCAACTTATTCATAAATGATCTGGAGAAAGGGGTAAACAGTGAAGTGGCAAAGTTTCCAGACGATACTAAACTACTCAAGATAGTTAAGACCAAAGCAGACTGTGAAGAACTTCAAAAAGATCTCACAAAACTAAGTGATTGGGCAACAAAATGGCAAATTAAATTTAATGTGGATAAATGTAATGTAATGTACATTGGAAAAAATAACCCCAACTACACATACAATATGATGGGGGGCTAATTTAGCTACAACTAATCAGGAAAAAGATCTTGGAGTCATCATGGATAGTTCTCTGAAGACGTCCACGCAGTGTGCAGTGGCAGTCCAAAAAGCAAACAGGATGTTAGGAATCATTAAAAAAGGGATAGAGAATAAGACGGATAATATCTTATTCCCCTTATATAAATCCATGGTACACCCACATCTTGAATACTGCGTACAGATGTGGTCTCCTCATCTCAAAAAAGATATCCTGGCATTAGAAAAGGTTCAGAGAAGGGCAACTAAAATGATTAGGGGGTTGGAACGGGTCCCATATGAGGACAGATTAAAGAGGCTAGGACTTTTCAGCTTGGAAAAGGGGAGACTAAGGGGGGATATGATAGTGGTATATGAAATCATGAGTGGTGTAGAGAAAGTGAATAAGGAAAAGTTATTTACTTGTTCCCATAATATAAGAACTAAGGGGCCACCAAATGAAATTAATGGGCAGCAGGTTTAAAACAAATAAAAGGAAGTTCTTCACACAGCACACAGTCAACCTGTGGAACTTCTTGCCTGAGGAGGTTGTGAAGGCTAGGACTATAACAGCGTTTAAAAGAGAACTGGATAAATTCATGGAGGTTAAATCCATTAATAGCTATTAGCCAGGATGGGTAAGGAATGGTGTCCCTAGCCTCTGTTTGTCAGAAGGTGGAAATGGATGGCAGGAGAGAGATCACTTGATCATTACCTGTGAGGTCCACTCCCTCTGGGGCACCTGGCATTGGCCACTGTCGGTAGACAGGATACTGGGCTGGAGGGACCCTTGGTCTGACTCAGTATGGCCATTCTTATGTTCTTATGATTCCCAACCTGGCAGTGATGGTCTGGTGGGGGTTCCGTGGCTGGTGGTGCTCTGAGGGGTATCTGGTATCCCTGGTCAGGGACTCTGGGAGCTGGGACCCAGGGAATATCTGGTGGGACCCTGGCTCGGGGTTCTGCAGGCTGCTAATAACCGAGGTACAGCACATCACAGGGAGGTTAAAAATATGTCTCTGGGCTTAGCCTGGCAGGAGGGGCCAGGTCTACACTGTAATAAAGAGATCAAGCATTTTCCCAGTGTAGCAGAATCTAGGATGTCTGTCTGCAGGGAAAGAGCCTGGGGGAATTGTGATGTGAAATTAACTAAAGCCTGTTCTGAAAACTCCACAACTGCCCTTCTCTCCATACCAGGCTGCAGAATGACGTCCATGTCTTGCTCCAGTTCATCTCATCCTCCCATGGGACAGGAGAGAGAAATGGCTGCAGAGGAGCCAGTTCAGGTAGCAATTATCGGGAGTTGCTGATTTGTTCCTGCAGGAGTGAGAAGGACAGCAAATACACTGGAGATGGGAAGGTTTGCACAGTCCGGTTTGGAGGTTGGAGCAGTGCAGGAAATGCACAAGGTGGAGAAAGGGAGGAGGACAGGGAGTTGTTTAATAAGTGGCCTAGATTCTAGGAACAGACCCATGAGGTTCGGAGGTGGAAATACTCTAATTTGTGGAACAGAAAATAACCCACCTACACTGGGCTAGGAAAACTGACCAGACTCTCAGTGCTGGAGCCTGAACTGACTAACCAACTGCTCTAAGATGTGAAGGGGGCACCCACCAGTCAGGCTTAGGGGAGATTCTCCTCCCTTCATATCCAGCTCCTCACAATGAGGAGGGTGTTGTGCTTCCTCCCAGAGAGCTCTTCCTGGACCCTGCTAGGGGCTCCATCTCCTGTATCAGTCTGTGGCTAGTAGGTGTGTGATAGATCTTCTGGGAGAGACAAGGGGCTCTCTCTTCATCCCCTCACTCTGCTGATTCCTGGATGCTCTGAGTGGGGTGGGAGTGGGACTGTGTTGACTGTGAGCCACCCAGAGATTCCATTTGATTGGCTCTTCTCCCCCATGAATAGTGGGGCAGCAGGTACTGAATGTGGGACTCTTTCTCTTTCAGAGGCCTTCGAGGAGGTGGCTGTTTATTTCACCAGGGAAGAGTGGGCTCTGCTGGACCCCGTTCAGACAGCCCTCTACAGAGACATGCAGGAGAACTATGAGAATGTGACCTCGCTGGGTAAGGATTACTGTCCCCTCAGTTCTTGGAAGGGGAAATGAAAAGAGAAGATTCATGCCACCCCCACAATGCCAACTCTACTTTGTCCTGTTTCAGCATCACCCCAATATGCCAGTGACACACACACTACCACTGACCCTCCCCTGCTGCAGAACACTTTGGGAACAGAGCACAGGAGCAGTATCGCACCGTGTCAAATATCTCCGGTTTGCTCAAGTCAAACTGGGAGTTAGGGCCAGCATAACGAACAGAAGCTTTGTACCCCTGACCTTCTCTTCAAACACTGAGCCTACTCCACCCAGATCAGAATGTGCTTGGGGTGTAACAAGGAGGCTGCTGGAGTCAGAGCTGCTGGTCCAGGGTTACTTATCACACAGACACTCAATGTGTCCTTGAATGCTGGCTGGGGGTATCCAGACAGGGGAGCTCCAGCAGCAGAACACTGAATCTCACCCAGGATTACAGATGACACAACTCCTCACTGCTCTGGATTGCACCCCAGCGTGTGAAAATGGTTTAGGTTGGTAATGAAACTCCTTGAGACATGGAGAGTCTTGCTCCCCCATCACCATGTGTAACAGTCACACTCTCTCTTCTCTGCAGGCTCCCTGGATTTTTGAATCCCTCATTCCCAAAGTCACATGACCCCGATACTTATTCTTTACATTCTGCTTTTCCAGACTAATTAGAGTCTGTTGCTCCTGAATTATACCTTCTAATTTCCCAGTGTTCTCCACACCCAGGGATTTTCCTACTCCCTCCTGTTACACTGGACTCACTAGATTCCCTAGTACATAAGAATGGCCACACTGAGTCAGACCAAAGGTCCATCTAACCCAGTATCCTGTCTTCCAACAGTGACCAATCCCAGGTGTCCCAAAGGGAATGAACAGAACAGGTCATCATCAAGTGATTCATCTTCTGTCGCCCATTCCCAGCTTATGGCAAACAGAGGTTAAGCCCACCATCCCTGCCCATCCTCGCTAATAGCCATTGATGGGCATGAATTTATCATGTTCTTTTTTTGTACCCTGTTACAGTCTTTGCCTTCACAACATCCTTTTGCAAAGAGTTCCACAGGTTGACAGTGTGTTGTGTGAAGAAATACTTCCTTTTGTTTGTTTTAAACCTGCTGCATATTAATTTCATTGGGTGATTCCTAGTCCTTGTGTTATGAGGAGTAAATAACACTTCCTTATATACTTACTCCACACCAGTCATGATTTTATAGACCTCTCTCATATTCCCCTTAGTCTTCTCTTTTCCAAGCTGAAAAGTCCCAGTCTTTTTAATCTCTCCTGATACAGAAGTTGTTCCATATCCCTAATCATTTATTTTTTTTGTCCTTTTCTGAACCTTTTCCAATTTCAATATATCTTTTTTGAGATGAGGAGACCACATCTGCCCACAGTATTCAAGATGTGGGCGTACTATGGATTTATGTAGAGGCAATATGATACTTTCTGATTGCCTCTGCACCTTGAGTGGATATTTTCAGAGAACTATCCACAGTGACTCCAAGATCCCTCTCTTCAGTGGAAACAGCTAATTTAGACCCTATCATTTTTTATGTATAGTTGGGATTATGTTTTCCAATGGGCTGCAATATGTGCTATCCTGACATCTAGTACTGCCGAGATCCTGCATTCAGTAATATCCCTGCCCTTCCTGTTCCCTTTCTCCACTGAACCCTACCAGCCCATGCTTACTGTTCCCAGCTTCCCCAGGACTCTCTCGTTGTCTCTGGACCTGTCTGTCAGCAAGAAGCAGTGCCAGGGAGACTTGCCCTCTGTCTGGAGACTTCGATTTCTGGGACATGGATTTAGTTTCTCGGTGTTTTAGGAGACTCTTTGAAATTGAGTGTCTGTGACATTAACCACAGTACAATCTGGACTGTTGAACAGCTGTGTCCCCTCAGTTCCCCAAGCTGGGGTGCCTTTTACACTGCTTTACTGTGAGAACAGCCACTCCTGGGCAGGTAACACATAGTCTCCAGCATGTAACTCTCTTCCAGCTACACAGTATTGAGTGCTGCTAGTTAGTGACTCACAAATTACAGTACACCACAGGAGAACCCCAGAAAATTCTCTGGTCCCAGACTTCCCACAGAAATGTACATCTTGCCCTGTCCAGAACACTACTGAACAAAGCAAGCTCATACAAAGTCTGTCATTTCATCAGTGGAAAATGACATGCACCCGCCTTGTTATCCCAAATGAAGTTTCCAACACACTTTAATCCAAACACACTGGTTAGATAGAACAATGAAACAAGATTGTTTAAAATCTTTTTTTGGGGGGGGGGGGGTAGTTAAGTGACTATGGGTAATGAGGCATTAAAGTCAGAATTGTTTACAAAAGAAATGCAAGATAAAACACGAACTAATGTTTAACTTGACAAGCTAAAACGGATTCAAAGCAAGTGTTTCTCTCACCATATGCTGAGACAGGCTGGCTTTCCTTTCAGCCAGGACTCCCCCTAACCCACCCCGCCGCCCACGTTCAGTTCTTCAGGAGTTTTCATGCGCAGAGGGAAAGGGAAGAGAGAGAGTCAAGCATTTTCCTCACCTCTTAATAGCTCAGTCCTTTGTACTAGAAACAACTTCAGTTCTCAGCTGAGTCATGGTGACAGGCTGTCTGTTGTAGATATGAGCTTCCAGTGGTCCCTATGAAGGAATATAAATGTCTTCTTCACACCTTCCCCCTCCAGAGAATGGCGATTTAACCAGCTGTTTGCCTTGCTGTCTCTGAGGAACTGGTCTGTGGGTGTTCCCCAGAATTGTAACTTTTTCGGTAATATCATACAGTAAAATCTCATCACTTTATATACAGTGTTGCTACACATTTTAACAGGAGGATAATATTCAGTAGATTATGCGTTTTCAAATGATACCTCACAAGCAAGACTATGTACAAAATTTATCATAATTTTCTAGAAGAGTGAACATAGGGGTACAGACTGACACAGTGTCTGTCTGTGTGTGTTCCCAGTAGATATGTGCGTATTTCAATCCCTCATAAGCAGAGTGTTCGGCATCTTCAAGAAGCTGGTCCTGGGAATTTACTGGTTTACGAAGTGTGACACTGTATGGAATTGTGAGACACTTTATATTATTATTATTATTTATTTTATTAATACCAGTATGATAAAATTACAATGAATCATGCTAGATATGCCATGTAAGGTGTCAGTGAAAATGTTATGATTTTCCAGGTATGATAATTTTGTTTCTATGTTTTTTATCACCATTGTATTGTGAGTTATAGATATGCAGGGTATATCTGTATTTCCAGATTGTGCAGTGTTTCTAGGTGATACCCCCAGACATATTGGCATCGGCACTGCCTCGCCTGTTCAATGGCCCATTCAGGGTCATCAGCTGTACAATGAGCTCATGGAAAGGACCAAGGGGATACACCTGTTGAGTCAGCAAGACATGCAGGGGTATGCCTGTGTACTGAGACCTCCAGGCTTTTCCATGCCATGTGCTGTGAGGCTTGTGTTTGGGACACAGGAAGTAAAAGCCACATGGCAAAAGGAATATAAAGGGCAGCTGCATCATCTCCATTTTGTCTTCAATCCCTCTTCCTACCTCTGGAGCAACTTCTCAACAAACTGAAGCCTTGAACAAAGGATTGAATGATCCATCCAAGTTGTGGATGTGTTCCAGACGGACTTTCAAGCCAGCAACTCACCAATACTGCTAAGGGCTGGTCCACACTACCTGCCTAATTCGGCGGGTAGAGATCGATCTTCTGGGATTGATTTATCGCGTCTCATCTGGACGCGATAGATCGATCCCAGAAGCGCTCCCCCGTCGACTGCAGAACTCCTGCTCGCCAAGAGGAGGAAGCGCTGTCGACGGGGCAGCCTGCCTGCGCCGCGTGGACCCGAAGTAAGTACATTTAGTTCGATATAGGAAACGTCGACTTCAGCTACGCTATTCTCGTAGCTGAAGTTGCGTTTCCTATATCGATTCCCCCGCCCCAGTGTGGACCAGCCCTAAGAACCTGATATATAGATTTCTGAATGTATCTGACTGCTTTCCCATTTAACAACTTTTTGTTCTTTCTTTCATTCTTAAACCATGCTGACAGCCAATCCTTTAGCATACCCAAAATACCTTTAGTGTAGAAGTTCCAAACCTATACTGACCTGCTAATGTGGCTGACCCTTGGGGTCAGAAGAACATCTTGTTTATGTGAGCAGAGTTTTTAAATAACCTCTCACTGTAGTGGACCTAGGTGCTGATTGGGAGTTAGAGAACTGGAATGCAATAAAGGGGGCAATAGTTTTTTTTTTTTTTTTTTTTCCAGCTTCTCGATAACCAGTGTGGGGGATCAGAAGCACAGTTTGTGACTGGTCGGTGAGTTTAACTTCAGTGTTAACCACCAGTTTTGGGAGCATCTGCTCTCCCTTTTTCAGCCTGCCCTGACCTTGGCATTTTCAGTGAGGACTGCCCCAGGCACACCAGGTCACACTAAGCACTGAAGTTAAATTAATAGAATGTTTTTTATGACAATGTCTTATGAAATCACCTGAACTCCTTTGTTTTGTTTCATCTGAGCAGGGTTTCCAGTTTCCAAACCTGATGTGATCTCCCAGCTGGAACAAGGGGAAGAGCCATGGGTCCCAGACCTCCAGGGTTCAGAGGAAAGAGGGATCTTGAAAGCTCCCTGCACAGTTGAGGAAACATTAAACCAACTCAGAATCTGTAAGTACCTGAAGGACACATCTGGGATGCCCTACAAAGCCCTTGGGAGATCTCTCGTTTCATTATTGTCCCTAGCAGGGGTCGTATCCTCAGGGTAAATATAGCTCATGGCTTCCTGTAGCTCCTAACAGACATTCCTGCCTTCCCCCTGAGAATTTCGATGGGATGTGAAGGCCAAATTGATCCCCCTCCTCTCTTCTATTTGGGGGAAGAGTCTTGGGGGAATTCAGTTCCTGAATTTTATTTGACCCCTCTCCAGCACTTGTTTTGGTTTGGTCTTCCCCTTTCCATCCTTGTTTGATGTTTCTCTCTCTCTATCACAGCAGGTGATGCAATGGTATGTGAGAATGAGGAGCAGAATTCTCAGCCAGAAAATGTTGAGCCAGTGGATAACCACAGAGCATTATCACCAAGATCAAAAAGGAATTTGTCCAGGAGTCTTGATCAGGGAAAAACTTGTGAAATTCAGCACAGACCAGAGAGAGAGCAGGGAAACCAGCCAGGGGAGAAAGTGGGTCAATTTATTTCCTGTTGGGGAACTCAGAAGGGCGTCAAGGAGACCACAACACAGCAGGAAATCCTCAGGAGAAAGAGGAAAAATACATGCACTGAGTGTGGGAAAAACTTAACTCAAAGATCAGGCCTTTCTGATCATCAGAGAATCCACACAGGGGAGAGGCCCTATGAATGCTGTGAGTGTGGGAAAAGCTTCACTAACAGATCAGGCCTTTTTCACCATAAGAGAATCCACACAGGGGAGAGGCCATACGAATGCAGTGAGTGTGGGAAAAGCTTCACTAGCAGCGCAGACCTTTCTAAACATCAGAGGATCCACACAGGGGAGAAGCCCTATGAATGCAGTGAGTGTGGGAAAAGCTTCACTCAAAGATCAGGCCTTTTTCACCATCAGAGAATCCACACAGGGGAGAGGCCCTACGAATGCAGTGAGTGTGGGAAAAGCTTCACTCAAAGATCAGCCCTTTCTGATCATGAGAAAATCCACACAGGGGAGAGGTCCTACGAATGCAGTGAGTGTGGGAAAAGCTTCACTCAAAGATCTGGCCTTTTTCGCCATCAGAGAAATCACACAGGGGAGAGGCCCTAGGAATGCAGTGAGTGTGGGAAAAGCTTCACTCACAGATCAGGCCTTTCTCGCCATCAGAGAATCCACACAGGGGAGAGGCCCTATGAATGCAGTGAGTGTGGGAAAAGCTTCACTAGCAGCTCAGCCCTTTCTGAACATCAGAGAATCCACACGGGAGAGGCTCTATGAATGCCGCGTGTGTGGAAAATGTTTCACTAGCAGCTCAGACCTTTCTAAACATCAGAGAATCCACATAGGTGACCGGCCAGTGTGGGAATACTTTCTCTTGGCACTCAGCCTATATTAGCCATCAGAGAATCTGCAAGGGAGATCAACACCATAAAAACGTCTAAGTCTATCAATCCTTTTTTTCTTTAATACTTTTCCTGATTCCCACATAGTAACTTTTAAAGCTGTTTGAACTGTTTGCAGCACTGTTATCCCTCAGCTTGTCCAGATGAGTGGCCTATTTTTGCCTTTTGCAGTTCGCCCTCTTTTGAGGTGGACCTATTTGTCCTTTCTATTGTCCCATGAGTAATTTGAGTGTGCTCTTCCTATCAGGAACTAGGGAGCATCACAATCCTCCTATTGTAAAGTTATTGTTAGAGTCAGCAATGATACAGTTTGTATCATTGCCAGTTGTTCTCATGTTGCTCTGGGTTTTGCTGAAGAGCAGTTATATTGGGAACTTTTCAAATTATATTTAAATTAAGAGGAGCAGGGGCAGGGGAAAAGTGTCATTTCAGCCTCTGTGACACTGGAAGGAGATGGAGTGACTCAGAGATTCCCTCCTTCCCCATCGCTGCAGAACTGTTACCTTTTGTCTGAGCCATATGGAGTTTATCTCCATAACATTCTATCCATCCACTTCTCAAAGTGTCATGTGATGAAGCTTTCTCCATTGTCTGTGCTTGGAGATGATGCTTTGACTTCTTTAATCCTATATTAGAGTTGCTATGACTGGAGATGAAAGTGTCAAAGACCTGGGAGGGGAATTCTAATGGATCCTAAACACAGTGTGATCATTTGGTGTTTAAATCCCAGGTTCCATCTATTGGCAAAGCCACTTCTGGCAAGGTGGCTGTTTTTTCCCTCCCATTATGGAGATCTTAGGATACTGAAAATGTTGTAAATAACATAACTGACTATTGAGACAGTGCTGAGTTAAGTATGTTTGAATGGATCAGAGGAGAATGTGATGGGAGAATCTCTTGTCCTGATTCTGAATAATCAGATGTAACCTGCTCTGGAATTTCACTTCACACTTTCATTGTCATGTAGTCTATCTCTCTGTGATGTGGGTTTCTATCTTTCCTGAAAGCTGTTTCATTGCCCAATTGGATATTAGTTCAATTTGATAGGATGTAGCTCAGATTTATTGGAGAATTAAAGATAAATGACCATTTGCTAAAGTCATCATTTCTCACTTCAGCTTTGCTTTTTCCCCATCATTCCATGATGACACAGAGACAGTTCAAGTGCAGTTCTGTCAACAGGAGAGAACTCTCCAATTTACTAAACAAGCTGACAAAGAAACAGCAGTGATTTACAGTCTCCATTCGGAAATGGTGAACAACAGCAGAACCCCAACTAACTGAAGGAAGTGCATATGATCACAATGTAGTTCAATTATTGAAGTCAATATTGTCTCAGATGATCTGGGGAGAGAATTTCAAGGTACATGATTTTGAACTAGGCAAAATGCCTATGTATTTGGTTCCCAAAACATATGTAACCCAGGCCCTACAAAAGAGCTCTTCTAGCTAATCCTAAATTATGGGGGATGCTGCCCTTCATGACGCAGATGTTGAGGAAATAGAAGTGGGTTTTTTGTTGAATATATCCTTCTTAGGTGCTAAAAATGTGTATAAAATCCAGTGTTGGAAATCTAATAGCTGCAGAAAAATAGCTCTTTTTGAATAGAAACTCCAGCTCTGGTAACTAACGGAGATTCTGATCCAGCCCTGTATCCAGTCCTTTGCCTGGAACTGTGCCACCAAATTAAAGAAAAGCTGGGCATGTTTTTGGAACCATTCCTCACTAACACTGCTGAGATTTTGAGTGGTTTTATAAAGGATTCTACTTCAGAGAATGTAAATTTACCCTAACCAAGACCAAGGATTTAGAAAGAGCTGAGGTTGAAAGAGTACACATTCAGTTCTTGGTTTCCACCCAAGTAAAGGAAGCTAGGTGAGCAATGACCTAAGGAAAATTGTTTGTGCAACTCCTTACTAGTTCAGTGTCACTGATTACAGTTCCAATGGATGCCAGGGTTAGATTGAGAACAATCATTCTTCACCATTTTGATCCAAAGAGACAGTGCTTCATAGGACATTCCTTCTCGGTGGATCCCAACCTGGCTGCCTGATTGGGTAACAAGGATTTTCAGGCTGTAGAAATGATAACCAGTGAGGCAATGAATCTGTCAGGCTCCAATTTCAGACTTCCGGATCCACATATGTTCAGTTCTGATTCTATTGTTTTGTGTCTGATGCTATGGCTAAACAATAAAGCTGACGTTGTCACAGTTGCACCAATGTAGCTGCGCTGGTTTAGCACTGCTATTACTGCTGCTCTAAGCCAATGGGAGAGATCTCTCCCGTCGGACTTTATTAGTCCACCCCCACAAGCAGCGGTGGCTATGTTGGCAGGAAAAGCTCTCCTGCTGATGTAGCACTATCTGCACGGGGGGGTTAGGGCTATGTAACTACATTGCTCAGCTGCGTGGATTTTTTTACACCCCTGAATCATAGAATCATAGAATATCAGGGTTGGAAGCGACCTCAGGAGGTCATCTAGTCCAACCCCCTGCTCAAAGCAGGACCAATTCCCAACTAAATCATCCCAGCCAGGGCTTTGTCAAGCCGGGCCTTAAAAACCTCCAAGGAAGGAGACTCCACCACCTCCCTAGGTAACGCATTCCAGTGCTTCACCACCCTCCTAGTGAAATAGAGTTTCCTAATATCCAACATAGACCTCCCCCACTGCAACTTGAGACCATTGCTTCTTGTTCTGTCATCTGCCACCATTGAGAACAGCTGAGTTCCATCCTCTTTGGAACCCCCCTTCAGGTAGTTGAAGGCTGCTATCAAATCCCCCCTCATTCTTCTCTTCTGGAGACTAAACAATCCCAGTTTCCTCAGCCTCTCCTCATAAGTCATGCGCTCCAAACCCCTAATCATTTTTGTTGCCCGCTGCTGGACTCTTTCCAATTTTTCCACATCCTTCTTGTACTGTGGGGCCCAAAACTGGACACAGTACTCCAGATGAGGCCTCACCAATGTCGAATAAAGGGGAACGATCACATCCCTCGATCTGCTGGCAATGCCCCTACTTATACAGCCCAAAATGCCGTTAGCCTTCTTGGCAACAAGAGCACACTGTTGATTCATATCCAGCTTCTCGTCCACTGTGACCCCTAGGTCCTTTTCTGCAGAATTGCTACCTAGCCATTCGGTCCCTAGTCTGTAGCTGTGCATGGGATTCTTCCGTCCTAAGTGCAGGACTCTGCACTTGTCCTTGTTGAACCTCATCAGGTTTCTTTTGGGCCAATCCTCTATTTTGTCTAGGTCCCTCTGTATCCGATCCCTACCCTCTAGTGTATCTACCACGACTCCTAGTTTAGTGTCATCTGCAAACTTGCTGAGAGTGCAGTCCACACCATCCTCCAGATCATTAATAAAGATATTAAACAAAACCGGCCCCAGGACCGACCCTTGGGGCACTCCGCTTGAAATGGGCTGCCAACTAGACATGGAGCCATTGATCACTACCCGTTGAGCCCGACAATCTAGCCAGCTTTCTATCCACCTTACAGTCCATTCATCCAGCCCATACTTCTTTAACTTGGCAGCAAGAATACTGTGGGAGACCGTATCAAAAGCTTTGCTAAAGTCAAGGAATAACACATCCACTGCTTTCCCCTCATCCACAGACCCAGTTATCTCATTATAGAAGGTAATTAGGTTAGTCAGGCATCACTTGCCCTTGGTGAATCCATGCTGACTGTTCCTGATCACTTTCCTCTCCTCTAAGTGTTTCATAATTGATTCCTTGAGGACCTGCTCCATGATTTTTCCAGGGACTGAGGTGAGGCTGACTGGCCTGTAGTTCCCCGGATCCTCCTCCTTCCCTTTTTTAAAGATGGGCACTACATTAGCCTTTTTCCAGTCATCCGGGACCTCCCCCGATCGCCATGAGTTTTCAAAAATAATGGCTAATGGCTCTGCAATCTCATCCGCCAACTCCTTTAGCACCCTTGGATGCAGCGCATCCGGCCCCATGGACTTGTGCACGTCAAGTTTTTCTAAATAGTCCCGAACCACTTCTTTTTCCACAGAGGGCTGGTCACCCTCTCCCCATATTGTGCTGCCCAGTGCAGCGGTCTGGGAGCTGACCTTGTTTGTGAAGACAGAGGCAAAAAAAGCATTGAGTACATTAGCTTTTTCCACATCCTCGGTCACTAGGTTGGCTCCCTGATTCAGTAAGGGGCCCACACTTTCCTTGACTTTCTTCTTGTTGCTAATACACCTGAAGAAACCCTTCTTGTTACTCTTAACATCTCTTGCTAGCTGCAACTCCAAGTGTGATTTGGCCTTCCTGATTTCACTCCTGCATTCCTGAGCAATATTTTTATACTCCTCCCTGGTCATTTGTCCAATCTTCCACTTCTTGTAAGCTTCTTTTTTGCGTTTTAGATCAGCAAGGATTTCACTGTTTAGCCAAGCTGGTCGTCTGCCATATTTACTATTCTTTCTACACTTCGGGATGGTTTGTTCCTGCAACCGCAATAAGGATTCTTTAAAATACAGCCAGCTCTCCTGGACCCCTTTGCCCTTCATGTTATTCTCCCAGGGGATCCTGCCCATCTGTTCCCTGAGGGAGTCAAAGTCTGCCTTTTTGAAGTCCAGGGTCCGTATTCTGCTGCTCTCCTTTCTTCCTTGTGTCAGGATCCTGAACTCGACCATCTCATGGTCACTGCCTCCCAGGTTCCCATCCACTTTTGCTTCCCCTTCTAATTCTTCCCTGTTTGTGAGCAGCAGGTCAAGAAAAGCTCTGCCCCTAGTTGGTTCCTCCAGCACTTGCACCAGGAAATTGTCCCCTACACTTTCCAAAAACTTCCTGGCTTGTCTGTGCACCGCTGTATTGCTCTCCCAGCAGATATCAGGGTGATTAAAGTCTCCCATGAGAACCAGGGCCTGCGATCTAGCAACTTCTGCTAGTTGCCAGAAGAAAGCCTCGTCCACCTCATCCCCCTGGTCTGGTGGTCTATAGCAGACTCCGACCACGACATCACCCTTGTTGCGCATACTTCTCAACTTTATCCAGAGAGACTCAGGCTTTTCTGCAGTTTCATACCGGAGCTCTGAGCAGTCATACTCCTCTCTTACATACAACGCAACTCCCCCACCTTTTCTGCCCTGCCTGTCCTTCCTGAACAGTTTATATCCATCCATGATAGTACTCCAGTCATGTGAGTTATCCCACCAAGTCTCTGTTATTCCAATCGCATCATAGTTCCCTGACTGTGCCAGGATTTCCAGTTCTCCCTGCTTGTTTCCCAGGCTTCTTGCATTTGTGTATAGGCACTTAAGATAACTCATTGATCGTCCCTCTTTCTCAGTATGAGACAGGAGTCCTCCCCTCTTGCACTCTCCTGCTTGTGCTTCCTCCCAGGATCCCATTTCCCCACTTACCTCAGGGCTTTGGTCTCCTTCCCCCAGTGAACCTAGTTTAAAGCCCTCCTCACTAGGTTAGCCAGCCTGCTGGCGAAGATGCTCTTCCCTCTCTTCGTTAGGTGGAGCCCGTCCCTGCCCAACACTCCTTCTTGGAACACCATCCCATGGTCGAAGAATCCAAAGCCTTCTCTCCGACACCACCTGCGTAGCCATTCGTTGACTTCCATGATTTGACGGTCTCTACCCAGGCCTTTTCCTTGCACAGGGAGGATAGACGAGAACACCACTTGCGCCTCAAACTCCTTTATCCTTCTTCCCAGAGCCACGTAGTCTGCAGTGATCCGCTCAATGTCATTCTTGGCAGTATCATTGGTGCCCACGTGGAGAAGCAGGAAGGGGTAGCGATCCGAGGGCTTGATGAGTCTCGGCAGGCTTGATGCATAGTTATACGGATAAATGTCTTTAGTGTAGACCAGACAGTTTTCTCTTGTGTTTTATGCATTTACATCACTTCTCTACCTCCTCCTACTTTGAAAGATTAAAAAGTGTGAAAAGAGAGGTATTTTTCCTCATGATGCAAACATTCCCACATAGAAGACCTCTTCCAACAACACACATGGCAGAAGAACCAGAGAGATATGAACTCTCAGAAGTGGTTGGGGCCTACGTTGGGACAAACCGCAACTTGAGCTAAGGTTCAGTTGTTGGCAATGGGGATAAAAGAAAACTAACATATATGACAAAAAATTGTGATCTTTTAATGTTAGTGTTACCAGTGAAAATGAAATTGTAGGTGAAGTTATTGACTATAGAGTAAGAGACTAATTGTGTGATAATCTGAATTATTTTTCGAAAACTGAAAGTTGTCTTGTTTTTTGTTTTATTTGTACAGGAAATGATGGCTAATCTTGAAAAGTTAATTTGATTTAATTTACCCCCTGTAGTGTAAGGAGTTCTGGTAGAAAACCTCACTCCAAAGGTTGGAGTGGAAGAATGTGTATGAGAAAGAGTGTATAAGAGAATATTGGCCCAGTGAAAACTACGCAAGGAGAAAAGTGGTATAACTTTTTACCCACTTAGATTGTAATGGTCACTGACTTCCCCACTTCTCTAATTTGCAAAGGAAAGGCATGACATCTGCCATAGGATGTGTTCAGCAGGTAGGAAAGCTGCAATCATCAACCATCAATATCAAGGAAAAGGCTGAAGTCCACTGCTTTTCATATCAAAAAGCCATCTAAAGGCTGATCTACACTGAAAAGCTATGTTGACATAGCTACATTTCTCAGAGGTGTGAAAAATCCACTCCACTGAGAGAAGTAGGTAATGTGACCTGAGCCCCAGTGTAGACAGTGTTAGGTTGTCAAAAGAATACAGTGTTTGAAGTATAGACATAGGCTTCAATAGATTGGTGTGCCAAGTCTTCACTTATTCACTTTAACTTAAGGTTTCACGTGCCGGTAATACATTTTAACGTTTTTAGAAGGTCTCTCTCTATAAGTCTATATTATATAACTAAACTATTGTATGTAAACTAAACAAGGTTTTCAAAATGTTTAAAAAGCTTACTTTAAAATTAAATTAAAATGCTGATCTTATGCTGCCGGCCCACTCAGTCTGCTGCCGGCCTGGGGTTCCATTCACCTAGTTCAGCAGCAGGTTGAGCGGGGCCTGCGGGACCCCAGCTGGCAAGGGGCCGGCAGCTGGGACCCCAGACCAGGGGTGCAGGTGGGAATGTGGGGTGTGTGTGCAGGAGCTCCTGTTTGGTGCTCAGGGTGGGGGTGGGGATGTGGGAGGTGCAAGAGTCAGGGCATGGAGTGGGGGGGACTGGGTATGTGTGGGGGTACAGGAGTCAGAACGGGGGCTGGAGGTGTGTGGGGGGTGCAGGGGTCAGGGCAGAGGGCTGGGTGTGTGTGGGGGGGGTGCAGGGGTCAGGGCAGTGGGCTGGGGTGCTCGGCTCGTGGGGGTGCTCACAGCAGGGGGCTGGAGGGGATATGCCCCGTCCCCACCCCTGTCCCCAGGGCCCTGTCCCCACCTCTTCTCTGCCTTCTCCCTGGAGCAGCTCTGCTCTCCCCCTGGCAAGGGCGATCAGCTGATTGGTGGCAGCCAGGGGGAGGGGCAGGAAAGCACCACACTGGGGGAAGAAGCGGGGGAGGGGGAAGCTTGGCTGCCGGCAGGACCAAGCTTCTGCCTCCTGCCCCCGCAGGAGAGATCGGTGGGCGGGGGCGGAGGCTGAGTGGGGCCAGGACTCCGGCAGGCAGCAGCGTACTATCAAAAATGGCATGCATGCTGCAGGTTGCCGACCCCTGCCCTATGGGAAGCAAGCCATGACATCAATTGTAGCTACAGCTCTTAGCATCAACACAAAGACTGAGAGAAATGGAGAGTTCCAACCATTGTCATTTTAGTATCTTATTGTTCTCTCTATTTTTTCTGCTGGCCTTTCTATTATATCAGGGTGGGACAAGCTCATTGGTGCCAATTGGCAAAGGGGTCACTGTTTTTCACAAGCAACTCCTGTCTCAGACCTGAGAAACTCACCACACCTAATACACTGATTTTATGATATTTATCCAGGAAGCATGGCAGTGAGATCTCTACTGAAAGCTTGTAAATTACTGTTACTCCTAATCACTGCAAGAGGTGTGTACGAGTCCTATTGAAGGAGTAATGTAAGTACATTGAAAATTATGCCCATATGGTATTGTCATGAAAGTGAGTCACCCCAATCATAGGTCTTGGTGGGGACGGCACATTCAAGTGGGAGGGAATTGTCACCCGTCCCTTGCTGGTCAGTTATGCAATGTATTGCTCCTTTGTCAACCTTTGCACCAACCCAGAAAAGCCAATGGAAAACTGACAAAAAGTATAGACATCGAAACCCTCTGGAAGTGACATGGACAATATGACAATGAGGAGATCATCCTTTCTGTGAATAAAGGCAAAAGACTGGTTCAGTTTATAACAGGGTGAAGAAAAACACTCTGGATCCATTCACCAAGGAGATCCCTAGCGACCAGTGGTGCATTATGAAAGGCAGGGCCCTGGCTTCTAGGGACTAGCAATCACTGCAATAGACTGAAGTGTGATGTGAAAATCTACTTAGATAGGAAAGGTAACTATTAAAAAGTGTACGTTGCATTTTGTGATTTTCTTTTTCGGTAACGGTTGGTTTCCATCACTCACATTTGTTTCTGTTTAAATCTCTATCCCTTGTTAAATAAATTTCCCTTTGTTGGATTACTGTACTCAAGTGCTGTGTGTGATACAGTATCATAGAATCATAGAATATCAGGGTTGGAAGGGAACTCAGGAGGTCATCTAGTCCAACCACCTGCTCAAACCAGGAACAATTCCCAACTAAATCATCCCAGCCAGGGATTTGTCAAGCCTGACCTTAAAAACCTCTAAGGAAGGAGATTCCACCACCTCCCTAGGTAACCCAATCCAGTGCTTCACCACCCTCCTAGTGAAAAAGTTTTTCCTAATATCCAACCTCAATCTCCCCCACTGCAACTTGAGAGCATTATTCCTTGTTCTGTCATCTGGTACCACTGAGAACAGTCTCATCCTCTTCGGACCCCCCTTTCAGATAGTTGAAAGCCGCTATCAAATCCCCCCTCATTCTTCTCTTCTGCAGACTAAAATCCCAGTTCCCTTAGCCTCTCCTCATAAGTCATGTGTTCCAGCCCCCTAATCATTTTTGTTGCCCTCCGCTGGACTCTTTCCAATTTTTCCACATCCTTCTTGTAGTGTGGGGCCCAAAACTGGACACAGTACTCCAGATGAGGCCTCACCAATGTTGAATTGATGGGAATGATCATGTCCCTCGATCTGCTGGCAGTGCCCCTACTTATACAGCCCAAAATGCCATTAGCCTTCTTGGCAACAAAGGCACACTGTCAACTCCTATCCAGCTTCTCGTCCATTGTTACCCTAGGTCCTTTTCTGCAGAACTGCTGCCTAGCCGTTCAGTCCCTAGTCTGTAGCAGTGCATGGGATTCTTCCATCTTAAGTGCAGGACTCTGCACTTGTCCTTGTTGAACCTCATCAGATTTCTTTTGGCCCAATCCTCTAATTTGTCTAGGTCCCTTTGTATCCGATCCCTACCCTCCAGCGTATCTACCACGCCTCCCAGTTTAGTGTCAGCTGCAAACTTGCTGAGAGTGCAGTCTACGCCATCCTCCAGATCATTAATGAAGATATTGAACAAAACCGGCCCCAGGACCAAGCCTTGGGGCACTCCGCTTGATACCAGCTGCCAACTAGACATGGAGGCATTGATCACTACCCATTGAGCCCGATGATCTAGCCAGCTTTCTATCCACCTTACAGTCCATTCATCCAGCCCATACTTCTTTAACTTGCCGGCAAGAATACTGTGGGAGACCGTATCAGAAGCTTTGCTAAAGTCAAGGAATAACACATCCACTGCTTTCCCCTCATCCACAGACCCAGTTATCTCATTATAGAAGGTAATTAGGTTAGTCAGGCATCACTTGCCCTTGGTGAATCCATGCTGACTGTTCCTGATCACTTTCCTCTCCTCTAAGTGCTTCAGAACTGATTCCTTGAGGACCTGCTCCATGATTTTTCCAGGGACTGAAGTGAGGCTGACTGGCCTGTAATTCCCCGGATCCTCCTTCTTCCCTTTTTTAAAGATGAGCACTACATTGGCCTTTTTCCAGTCATCTGGGACCTCCCCCAATCGCCATGAGTTTTCAAAGATAATTGCCAATGGCTCTGCAATCACGTCGGCCAACTCCTTTAGCACCCTTGAATGCAGCGCGTCGGGCCCCATGGCTTTGTGCTCATCCAGTTTTTCTAAATAGTCTCGAGCCACTTCTTTCTCCACAGAGGGCTAGTCACATCCTCCCCATACTGTGCTGCCCAGTGCAGCAGTCTGGGAGCTGACCTTGTTCGTGAAGACAGAGGCAAAAAATGCATTGAGTACATTAGCTTTTTCCACATCCTCGGTCACTAGGTTGCCTTCCTCATTCAGTAAGGGGCCCACACTTTCCTTGATTTCCTTCTTGTTGCTAATATACCTGAAGAAACCCTTCTTGTTACTCTTAACATCTCTTGCTAGCTACAACTCCAAGTGTGATTTGGCCTTCCTGATTTCACTCCTGCATGCCTGAGCAATATTTTTATACTCCTCCCTGGTTATTTGTCCAATCTTCTACTTCTTGTAAGCTTCTTTTTTGTGTTTAAGATCAGCAAGGATTTCACTGTTAAGCCAAGCTGGTCACCTGCCATATTTACTATTCTTTCTACACATCAGGATGGTTTGTTCCTGTAACCTCAATAAGGATTCTTTAAAATACAGCCAGCTCTCCTGGACTCCTTTCCCCTCATGTTATTCTCCCAGGGGATCCTGCCCATCCATTCCCTGAGGGAGTCAAAGTCTGCCTTTTTGAAGTCCAGGGTCCGTATTTTGCTGCTCTCCTTTCTTCCTTGTGTCAGGATCCTGAACTCGACCATCTCATGGTCACTGCCTCCCAGGTTCCCATCCACTTTTGCTTCCCCTACTAATTCTTCCCAATTTGTGAGCAGCAGGTCAAGAAGAGCTCTGCCCCTAGTTGGTTCCTCCAGCACTTGCACCAGGAAATTGTCCCCTACACTTTCCAAAAACTTCCTGGATTGTCTGTGCACCGCTGTATTGCTCTCCCAGCAGATATCAGGGTGATTAAAGTCTCCCATGAGAACCAGGGCCTGCGATCTAGTAACTTCTGTTAGTTTCCGCAAGAAAGCTTTGTCCACCTCATCCCCCTGGTCTGGTGGTTTATAGCAGACTCCCACCACGACACCACCCTTGTTGCTCACACTTCTAAACTTAATCCGGAGACTCTCAGGTTTTTCTGCAGTTTCATACCGGAGCTCTGAGCAGTCATACTGCTCTCTTACATACAATGCAATTCCCCCACCTTTTCTGCCCTGCCTGTCCTTCCTGAACAGTTTATTTCCATCCATTACAGTATTCCAGTCATGTGAGTTATCCCACCAAGTCTCTGTTATTCCAATCACATCATAATTCCTTGACTGTGCCAGGACTTCCAGTTCTCCCTGCTTGTTTCCCAGGCTTCTTGCATTTGTGTATAGGCACTTAAGATAACTCGCTGATAGTCCCGCTTTCTCAGTATGAGACAGGAGTCCTCCCCTCTTGTGCTCTCCTGCTGGTGCTTCCTCCCGCTATCCCATTTCCCCACTTACCTCATGGCTTTGGTCTCCTTCCCCCGGTGAACCTAGTTTAAAGCCCTCCTCACTAGGTTAGCCAGCCTGCTTGCGAAGATGGTTTTCCCTCTCTTTGTTAGGTGGAGCCAATCTCTGCCTAGCACTCCTCCTTGGAACACCATCCCATGGTCAAAGAATCCAAAGCCTTCTCTCCGACACCACCTGCTTAGACATTCGTTGACTTCCATGATTCGACAGTCTATACCTGGGCCTTTTCCTTGCACAGGGAGGATGGACAACAACACCACTTGCGCCTCAAACTCCTTTATCCTTCCCAGAGCCACGTAGTCTGCAGTGATCTGCTCAAGGTCATTCTCGGCAGTATCATTGGTGCCCACGTGGAGAAGCAGGAAGGGGTAGCAATCCAAGGGCTTGATGAGTCTTGGCAGTCTCTCCGTCACATCGTGAATCCTAGCTCCTGGCAAGCAGCAGATTTCTCAGTTTTCCTGGTCAGGGCGGCAGATAGATGACTCAGTCCCCCTGAGGAGGGAGTCCCCGATCACCACCACCCGCCTCCTTCTCTTGGGAGCAGTGGTTGTGGAACCCCCATCCCTAGAACAGTGCATCTCATGCCTTCCAATCAGTGGAGTCTCCTTCTGCTCCCTTCCCTCAGATGTATCATCTAGTCCACTCTCTGCATTAGTACCTGTGGAGAGAACATGAAAACGGTTGCTCACCTGTATCTCCATTGCTGGTACATGGACGCTCCTCTTTCTTCTTCTGGAGGTCACATGCTGCCAAATTTCTTCACCGTCCCTCTGTCCCCATTGCACAGCCTGCTCAGATTCTTCAGAATGTTGTGCCCGTAGAAGCATATCCTGACATCTGTCCAGGAAATCTTCATTTTTTCTTAAGCAACGCTGGGTCGATACTTGTTTCTCCAGACCTCGAACCTTCTCTTTCAATATGAAGACCACCTTGCACTTTGTACAGACAAAGTTGCTTCTGTCCTGTGGAAGAAAGACAAAGATGGCACAACCTGTGCAGGTTACAACAGCTGAACGCTCACCTTCCATATTACCTTCCTTCTAAGAGCTTCCTCAGCTGTCGCAGTAACTACTCAGAGAAGTCTGCAAGATGAAAGCCTCCATACACTCTCCCCAGGCGAACTCCCAGGCAAACTCCCTCTGTTAGCCTCCGCTGTTCACCGCAGTGGTCTACAGTAGCAGTGGTCTACAGTAGAAGTGGTAACCTGGGATATACCATTGCTTCGGTAAGAGAGGATCTGGGATTTCTTTGAGGATCTGGTGAACAGAGCTGGACCCCAGAGGGGGACACACTGAAGGAACTCAGGGGTAAGGGTGCCTCTACTGTCAAGTGTCAGGGCTGCTGTAGCTCAGAGGAGGGTGCTTGAGTGGCTGACAGGCTGGGTGAGTTTAGTCGCTAATATCCAGCTGCCAAATGCAAAAGTCCCTCTTCCTAGTGGCTGATGGCAACAAGGAAACTCACAGCCCTCAGCACCCTGAGAAGAGTCATAATGTGCATCTATGTTGATCCACCTGTCAAATTCACACAGGGAAAGCACCCTATAGCATAGCTCCCTGAATCAAAATAGCCCTAAAACTCTGCCCTATGAAATCATGGAACATGTGCTCTTCGCTCTTTGAGAACGTGTAAAGAATCCAAAAGAAGAAGAGAATTGGGAACTGAGTTTGAAAAACCAATATGAAAACCAGAAGCTCAGGTTTAGACTCATTTATTTATAATATTAAATAATCCTTCGATTCTAGTGTCAGAATCAATACAATTGCTTCAGCCTGATAGTTTCCCAAAGGGAAAACTTAACTTCTCTCCAAAGGGAGTTGAGAGAACACTTTTCCGAGTCCAAGAGAGACAGGGCGGGTGAGGGTAAGAGCTTGTAGAGGACCAGCCTCTGTTGGTGAAAGAGACAAGCTTTGGAGCTAACCCAGAACATTTGTTCAGTTCTGTGTAGTCTGAAAGGTCGTCTCTTCCATAAACAGCAGTTAGAACATAAGAACAGCAATACTGAGTCAGACCAGTTCATCTAGCCCACTATCCTGTCTTCTGAAAGTGGCCAATGTCAGGCACCCCAGAGGGAATGAACAGAACAGGCAATCATCAACAACGAGGAGTCCAGTGGCACCTTAAAGATTAGCAGTTTTATTTGGGCATAAGCTTTCGAGGGTAAAAAACCCACTTCAGATGCCATCAAGTGATCATCAAGTGATACCATCAAGTGATCCATCCCCTGTTGCCCATTGCCAGCTTCTGGCAAACAGAGGGTAGGGACACCATCCCTGTCCATCCTGGCTAATAGCCATTGATGGACCTATCCTCCATGGATTTATCTAGTTCTTTTTTAACCCTGTTCTAGTCTTGGCCTTCACAACACCCTCTGGCAAAGAGTTCCCCAGGTTAACTCTGTGTTGTGTGTAGAAATACTTCCTTTTGTTCATTTCAAACCTGCAGCCTATTCATTTCATTTGGTGAGCCCTCCTAGTTCTTGTGAGTAGTATAAGGGCCCTACCATCAATCAAACCCTAACCCCGCCCCTTGACCCCTTGGGCCCTCCCACCTGTCACCGGAAGTCCCACCCCATGGGGGTATTCCTTCCGGGGTCAAGGTGCCACCTGACCGGAAGCAAGGTGTGTCATGTGACCCCTCTAAGAACTCCCCCCACCACCCTCTACCAATCAGGAGGGGTTTCGCTCCGACAGGACCTCAACGAGAGGAGATTTTGACCAACCAGGGTGACTTCTGGGTTGGGGTGACCCCTCCGGGAGTCGTGTGACCCCGCTAAGAACGCCTCCCAAGGCCCTCCGCCAATCAGAGTGCAGCACCATTACCCCATAAGTCCCAGCGCCAGACAGAGGAGGTGGCCATCTCTTACCAAGGACACGTGTTTTCGAAAGCGCGGAAAGGCTGCTTAGAGGAAACATGGACTCCTTCACCACCCCTGTGAGAACTTCGGACTTTGTTTTAGCCCCGAGGGTCTTTGACCTTGTGTGGAGCAGGCGTTACATCAGCGACAGTTCCAAGGAGGACCCTTTGACCCAGCCATTGATGGATACGTCAGAACCCGGCCCCGAAACCCTCGTGAGGCAGACCGATGAGCATGATGGCCTCTCTTTGTCCACCCCCTCAGAGGTGGAAGGCGAGCGCGGCTCGGGGGAGGCACCGGCGGACAAAGCGAACGGAAAAGACGGCGCTCAGGTAAATGAATGCTTAAGAAGCGGCGGTCGAGGAGGGGTGGGTAATGGGTTAGGAACCGGGGGTTGCGTAAATCAAAAAACAAGCAGTGGGGGTGCTTACACGTTTTCTTTTCTGAAAATTTTTCAACAGGTTGACGATGCCTTTTTAGAGGCCTTTAAGAACTTACACATTGGAAGCCCTGTGGGAGTAAACATATCCTGCGTCAGCTGTTTTTGCTCATGTCTGAGACACAGATCTCAAGCCGAAAAGGACAAAATGGAAGAATGAACCATCTGAGACTCCCTTAGGGTAGGGGTCATGGCATCCATTTTATAGGCGGCTGTAAAAGGTCGTGTTAAACCAGGCGATTAATAAAACTTATTTAAATGTGTCAATATGAATGTGTCCCCTTTCATACTCGTGGTAGTAAAAGACGGTACCAGTAACAGTCATGTCTACACAGACGGCGCTGTTAAAGAAAATATATTACGCCCCCGGGGAAGTTGGGAGCTTCGGAGGGGTCAACCCTCTTTTTCAAACGGCCAGAAAGCATAGTAAAACTTTAAACAGAAGACAGGTAACAGCATGGCTTTCAGACCAGGATGTTTACACTTTACACAAACCAGCTCGAATACGTTTTAAAAGAAACAAGACCATTGTTTCAGATGTGGATGCGCAGTGGCAGGCAGATTTGGTGGATATGCACCGGTTCTCCAAACACAACGGCGGTTTTAAGTACATCTTAACAGTGATAGACATTCTATCCAAATATGCCTGGGCCTTAGGCCTAAAAGACAAGACGAGTGGTGAGGTATCCAAGGCCTTTAAAGCTATTTTCAGTGAAGGTCGCGTGCCTCAAAAATTACAAACCGATCGGGGGAAAGAATTTTTAAACAAACCTTTAAGTGGATTGTTAAAGCAGCATGGAGTTCACCATTTTGTTACCAATAATGAAGTCAAAGCAGGGGTTGTGGAGCGATTTAACAGAACTTTAAAAACTAGGATGTAGAGATATTTTACAGCCCATAACACCTTTCGCTACATTGACGTCTTACCTGACTTTATAAAGAGTTACAACCAGAGCTTTCACAGAACTATACGTACCAGACCCGTTGATGTTAACCCTTCAAATTCTCTGAAGGTATGGAAAACGGTTTACGGAGATAGTTTTAAAATAAAACCGGTTGTTGCCCCTTTTAGAAAAGGTGACCACGTGAGACTATCTAAAACCAAAGGCGCTTTTGAAAAAGGTTATGAACAGACCTTTACCGATGAGATATTCATAGTGGATGAAGCCTTAACCAGGGGCCAGAGACCTGTATACCGCTTAAAAGATTATGAGGGTGAGGCAGTTACTGGATCTTTTTACCCTGAAGAATTACAAAAAGTAAACCCCAAACGAGACAGGATTTACAGGATTGAAAAAGTTGTAGCAGAGAAAGGAAAAGGGAGAAAAAAGCAGCTACTGGTGAAATGGATAGGTTGGGGCTAAAACAAAGTCCGAAGTTCTCACAGGGGTGATGAAGGAGTCCATGTTTCCTCTCAGCAGCCTTTCCGCGATTTCGAAAACACGTGTCCTTGGTAAGAGATGGCCGCCTCCTCTGTCTGGCGCTGGGACTTATGGGGTAATGGTGCTGCACTCTGATTGGCGGAGGGCCTTGGGAGGAGTTCTTAGTGGGGTCACAAGACTCACATCCGAAGGGGTCACCCCAACCCAGAAGTCACCCTGATTGGTCAAAATCTCCTCTCGGGGAGGTCCTTTCGGCACAAAACCCCTCCTGATTGGTAGAGGGTGGTGGGGGGAGTTCTTAGAAGGGTCACACGATCCACTTCCGGATGGGTCACCCCCGCCCCAGAAGTCACCCTGATTGGTCAAAATCTCCTCTCGGGGCAGTCCTTTCGGCACAAAACCCCTCCTGATTGGTAGAGGGTAGTGGGGGGAGTTCTTAGAGGGGTCACACGACCCACTTCCGTTCGGGTCCCCCCCGCCCCGGAAGTCACCCTGATTGGTCAAAATCTCCTCTCGGGGCGGTCCTATCGGGACGAAACCCCTCCTGATTGGTAGAGGGTGGTGGGGGGAGTTCTTAGAGGGGTCACATGACACACCTTGCTTCCGGTCAGGTGGCACCTTGACCCCGCAGGTAATACCCCCATGGGGAGGGACTTCCGGTGACAGGTGGGAGGGATCAAGGGGTCAGGGGCGGGGCTCAAGGGGTCAAGGGGCGGGATTAGGGTTTGATTGACGGTAGGGCCCTTATACTACTTTCACGGCTGAGGATGTTAGGGAGATTCCCAAACCTGAGCTGGCTTTTGTAGGTGACAAATCTGAGGAACTGTCACGGATTGAAGTGTCATGAGAGGAGGTTTTGGAATTAATTGATAAACTTAACATTAACAAGTCACTGGGACCAGATGGCATTCACCCAAGAGTTCTGAAAGAACTTAAATGTGAAGTTGCAGAACTATTAACTAAGGTTTGTAACCTGTCCTTTAAATCAGCTTCTGTACCCAATGACTGGAATTTAGCTAATGTAACGCCAATATTTAAAAAGGGCTCTAGAGGTGATCCTGGCAATTACAGACTGGTAAGTCTAACGTCTGTACCGGACAAATTAGTCGAAACAATAGTTAAGAATAAAATTGTCAGACACATAGAAAAACATAAACTGTTGAGCAATAGCCAACATGGTTTCTGTAAAGGGAAATCGTGTCTTACTAATCTATTAGAATTCTTTGAAGGGGTCAACAAACATGTGGACAAGGGGGATCCAGTGGATATAGTGTACTTAGATTTCCAGAAAGCCTTTGACAAGGTCCCTCACCAAAGGCTCTTATGTAAATTAAGCTGCCATGGGATAAAAGGGAAGGTCCTTTCATGGATTGAGAACTGGTTAAAAGAGAGGGAACAAAGGGTAGGAATTAATGGTAAATTCTCAGAATGGAGAGGGGTAACTAGTGGTGTTCCCCAAGGGTCAGTCCTCGGACCGATCCTATTCAACTTATTCATAAATGATCTGGAGAAAGGGGTAAACAGTGAGGTGGCAAAGTTTGCAGATGATACTAAACTGCACAAGATAGTTAAGTCCAAAGCAGACTGTGCAGAACTTTAAAAAGATCTCACAAAACTAAGTGATTGGGCAACAAAATGGCAAATGAAATTCAATGTGGATAAATGTAAAGTAATGCACATTGGAAAAAATAACCCCAAGTATACATACAATATGATGGGGGCTAATTTAGATACAAGAAGTCAGGAAAAAGATCTTGGAGTCATCGTGGATAGTTCTCTGAAAATGTCCACGCAGTGTGCAGAGGCGGTCAAAAAAGCAAACAGGATGTTAGGAATCATTAAAAAGGGGATAGAGAATAAGACTGAGAATATATTATTGCCCTTATATAAATCGATGGTACGCCCACATCTCGAATACTGCGTACAGATGTGGTCTCCTCATCTCAAAAAAGATATACTGGCACTAGAAAAGGTTCAGAAAAGGGCAACTAAAATGATTAGGGGTTTGGAACGGGTCCCATATGAGGAGAGATTAAAGAGGCTAGGACTCTTCAGCTTGGAAAAGAGGAGGCTAAGGGGGGATATGATAGAGGTATATAAAATCATGAGTGATGTGGAGAAAGTGGATAAGGAAAAGTTATTTACTTATTCCCATAATACAAGAACTAGGGGTCATCAAATGAAATTAATAGGCAGCAGGTTTAAAACAAATAAAAGGAAGTTCTTCTTCACGCAGCGCACAGTCAACTTGTGGAACTCCTTACCTGAGGAGGTTGTGAAGGCTAGGACTATAACAGAGTTTAAAAGAGAACTGGATAAATTCATGGTGGTTAAGTCCATTAATGGCTATTAGCCAGGACGGGTACGGAATGGTGTCCCTAGCCTCTGTCTGTCAGAGGGTGGAGATGGATGGCAGGAGAGAGATCACTTGATCATTGCCTGTTAGGTTCACTCCCTTTGGGGCACCTGGCATTGGCCACTGTCGGTAGACAGGATACTGGGCTAGATGGACCTTTGGTCTGACCCGGTTCGGCCTTTCTTATGTTCTTATGGCGTCCAGGAGGTCTGGCAAGACCCTATGCAGATCCTGCAAAGCAAGGGAGAGCCATGGGTCTGTTGTATTGCCAAGGGACGGAGAAACTCGGCCAGCAGCAGGGGGTGCAGAACACAGCCCTAGTGTGGGGGTGACAGCCCCTCCAGGATCCTGACATCCCAGCACTTTACACACCTTCCTGGAGTCTCCCAACCTCGCTGGGCTGTCGGGACTGTGACCCCAACCCTACTGATGAGAACCAGGCCTGGGGAGGGGAATCTACTGGCTCAGGGTCACACCAAGTGTCAGAAGTATGGAGGGATCCAGCAATCCTTCTTTCCAGGCCCCTTCGCTAATCACTGCTTCACACTCCCTCCCACAGCTGGCAATTACAAGCAGGCCCTCATGTCCGCTCCCCCTGCCTCTGAGAGGGAGTGTGCTCCGCTGGAGTGACTGGACCAGGGGATTGGGAGTCAGGACTCCTGAGTTCCATTGCTGGGTTTCCTATTGGTTCCATTGCTGGTTGTTTTCCTTTTCCTGTGGGACTTTGCGCAAGTTGCTCCCCCCTCTAGGGTGTTTTGAATTCCAATCCTGTGCTCCAAAGTGCTTGGTGTCATTTGCAAATTTTAGAAGCATACTCTCCACTCCATTTTCCAAATCATTAATGAAAATATTGAATAGTACCAGACCCCAGACTGATCCCCGCCGGACCCACTCAGTACACCCTCTCCGTTGGACAGCCAAACATGGAGAAGGGCTCTTGGAGTCTGGGCTTTCAACCAGCTCTGCACCCACATTACACTAATTGCATCTAGACCACATTTCCCTCGTTTGCTTGTGAGAATGTCCTACGGGACTGTGTCAAAAGCCTTAGTAACACCAAGATAGATCACATCTACTGTTTACCCACCTCCACTAGGCCCAGAACCCTGCCAAAGAAGGAAATAGGATTGGTTTGGAATGATTTGTTCTTGACAAATCCATGCTCACTAGTCCTAAGAACCAAATTATCCTGTAGGTGCTGCTGACCAACTGATTGTTTAATAATGTATTCCAGTATCTCTCCAGCTATGGAAGTGAGGCTAACTAGTCTGTAAGTCCCAGGGTTCTCTTTGTTCCCCTTTTAAAGATAGGTCCTGTCTTGTTCATGGATGGGAAGATGTTCTTTCTCAGGGATCTCAGATGAGAACTGGGGCACAGCAACGGATTTGTTAAGGCCTCAAAAATGGAGGCAGGAACCTCTTCTCTCCTGCTGGCAAGAACCCCAGGTACCTAAAAGACAGGGACTCACATCCCTGAATGGGCTTTAAAAAAGGCAATGGTTAAAAAGTTTGGTCCTGACCATTTCTTGTTTCCGCAGACTAGACACTTTAGCAAACTTTAGAATTCCTTGATGCTAAACACCGAGAAACTCCCCTTTCTCCTTCACAGAGAGCTTTAACGCCCCTTATCTCACTCAGGCTCACGACTGCCCAGAGTTCAAGAATTGTCCCTGTTCCCATTGGACAGATGGGGAGGAGCCTGAGGTACAGAGAAGGGAAGTGACCTACCCAAGGTCCTACACAGCAAGGCAGTGGCAGAGCCAGAAAGAGAAGCCACCAGTCCTGACCTGTTCTAACAGACAGCAAACCCCCCCCAGAGGCAGGGATCGAGCCCAGGACTCGAGATGGTGGGGAAATGTCATTGAAACCATTTCAGTCAGAAAATCCCATTCAGACTAAACCAGTTTGTTTCTTGAAATCATAACAAATGGGATGAAAGTTCTTTGCAAAAATATTTTGTTGCAAAACAAAAGCATCTCCTGTTTGTCAGTGTGTTAAATTGTCTCATCGCACACAAAGAGGAGACACTTAGATCTCGAAAATTATACAAGATGCTTCAGTCTGAGCTAAGTCGTTGCTGCTCTTAACAATTTCAAAATAAAAAAATACAAATAAAATAGAATATTTCAGCTATTCTATTATGTCATAATCTGATCAGAGTAAATGTGATAGGACACCTCATATTATGCACTACTCCTAGTGACACTCTCCAATGGATCCCTATCCTCCACCCACCATGAGGTAAGTAGGAGCGGATCATTATTATCCCTACTTGAAAGAGGGAGAAGCTAGGGCTGAGAAAGGAGAATTGATTTGTCTTAGGTCACACAGCCAGCCAGTGGCAGAGTTGGGAATAGGACGCAAGAGCCCTGATTTTCAAACTAACCATCGGATCTTGAATTTCATACATTGAATGACCTGAGTAAAGTGCTCTCAGATGAGCTCCAGACCAACAACAGTGCACAGTAATTATTCAGCAAGTATTTTAGGAGAACTGAAATGTTAGAATCATGAACTGCTCACAGACCATTAATGCAGAGAAGCAGCAAAATTTGTCAAACATATGACTGGTTATGACTTATTTACTTGGTCTTAAAAGAGAACAAGGACCTGAGTCTCCTCCCTGTCAATAACCCCCTGCTCAGCCAATCAGGGTAGAGAATGAGAACGGGAGACTGAGGGTTCTCACCAGAGAGCCCAAAGAATGGCCCAGCTCACTGGTAAGGATCACTGCCCGAGCACTATTTCAGCCCCACATTTTTGGGTGGACCTCCCACAGTGGGAACTGCAGAGCACTCCCCCACGACACACACACACACCTCCTGGTGTTGGGAGGGGAACAGGAGAAAGGACAAAAGAAGCAAGAGAAGAAGAGAAAGGAGGGAGGGATGGAGGAAAAGGTAAAACAAAAAGGACAAACCCTAATGTCCCCAGTGATTCTAAGGGACAAAATCCCAGGTGCAGAATAAAATTCTGCCTCCTTAAACTCGTGTTTTCCATGCCTAGAATTCAACTGTCACCAGATGGATCAGACTGAACAAGTTTCAAACCTCAAGGAGGCTCTTACCTTCTAAACAGGGATGGCTGTTTTCTAGTAAAATCAGGAAAAGGAAAGAAGAAAACTCAAAAGAGGTTCCTCCTCACGCTCACATACGTGAACCCGAATACTCTCTCAGTCCTCAAAGAGAGACCTTGAGAAGGAGACTTGCTGAAGCAAAGCCACAGGGGTCTCTGAGGTTTCCATGGCCCCTCGCCCCTGTCCTGTCTGGCTGATGTCAGCATCTCTCTGTGAGGTCATCACCTCTCCACCACCTTTGACCAATAGTCTGAGGTCCTGCAAAAGGCCTTTGTGATGTCACTGCCACACCCCTCCCTTGCTGTGCTAATGTCCTGCCCCTGGCCAGGCACTTTGGAGGTTTGAGCTACTCCATGTGGAAGACCCCACTCAAGGAGCGTTCATTCTAGGAAGCAAGCTGGCTAGACAGTAAAACATCAGACGCTGCTCCCAATGCTACACTCAGTTTTTCAGAAGTTAGTCAACTTTATGGCCAGAAGAGACCATTAGAGCATCTAATCTGACCCCCTGCATATCACAGGCCTCCTGTATGACACAATAGCTACTTTTGGGGCAAATACATTCCAGAAAGGCATCTAGTCTTTATTAAATGACATCAGGAGATGGAGAATCCACCACTTTCCTTGGTAGCTTGTTCCTGTGGTGAATCATCCTCGCTGTTGACTATTTGTGCCTTATTTGTAATATGAATCCTTGGTCTGGCTCCCAGCCCCTCTCCAAGGGTTGCAGCTGTCTGGAGGTGCCTGCCTTCCACGCCTTCCTCATTCACACCTCATTCATTCAACAGTGCAATTGATTACAAAGTGGGGGAAAGATCTTATTCTACTTCTAGCAAAAAGACATTTTTCTTTTACCTTAATTATACTACCTTAGGGCCCGCTATAACATATTACCAAGGTTCAATACAAAGTCATATACAAGTTATACAAAAATGCATAATGCAGAGATTTATCTACAACTGCATTGATTGACTGCTGTGTGCAGTAATATAGTGACCCCTGGGTCTTTGAATGAGACTTTATACTTGGGGGGGCGAGGGGCGAGTCGGGGGGGTGAGGGGTGAGTTGGAGGCGGGCGGGTGGGCAAAGAGGGGAGCAGTGAGCCAGCAGGGGTTCTAGGGGCGGGCACGGGGGTTTCTGGCAGGGGAGGGAGGAGGTGGAAAGAGGTGAGTGGTGGGTGGGGGACCGACTAGGAGGGACGCAGCAAGCCAGCGGGGGGCTAGGGGGTGAACAGGGGTGTGATGGTGGGGCCGAGCGGGGAGGAGGCGGGTCCTATTTTACTGCTGTGATCTGGTCACCCTATGCGTGCCGTTTCTTTCCCCCCTCTACAGGCTTCCACACACTGTCAGTGCCTTGCTAGTGTGCCATGCACCGTGAGAGATCTCTTCTCTTTGTGTGTGACTGTGAGTGTTTCCCTTGTATGTGAATTTATTCAACAAAATCTTGAGCTTCGTAATGGATACCATGAGTGAAAAGAAAAAGAGAAAAAGAGGATCAGAGCACAACGTTTTCAACACTTAATGGACGAATAAATACTTACATACTGAGAACGATACAAGAATCTTATCGAAGTTGCACTGAAAACGTTCATCATTTTTGGAAGCACTTACATATGTGAACATTTTCCATCACAAACATGAATAAAAACTAGCAACGTTCTTCTCTGACTGACGACCATTTGGAAAACATTATGAAAATATCCACTTCAAATATGACCCCCGAATACGACAAGCTTGTTGCCAAAAAGAGCTGTACTATCTCTCATTAAATTTGCATGTAATTATGAAAAGTACAAATGTTTTCTTTCAACGAAACAGGTGTTTTTCATTTTTACATGATTCATAAAAAAATTTAAAAAATTGTTTGCTTTAATTGAAAAATACTTAATAAAGTATCACACCCCCCACCACCTCCTTCCTTTTCGGCCCACAGCTGTTTCAGTGGGGCAGCGCTCCGGAAGGAGGGTTTGTTTCCACGGGGCTGGGCAGTGCTGGGGGGGAGTGTTTCCATAGGGCTGGGCGGCACTGGTGGGGGGGTGTGTTTCCACGGGGCCAGGCAGTTTCGGTCCTCAGTTGTTTTCTTTGGAGAAATATGCCCCTTGCCGCTTTACGAGTTGTGCAGGCCTGATGTATAGGGCGTCTCTCCTGTGTGCATTCTCTGATGTCTGATAAGGTCTGAGCTCCGACTGAAGCTTTTCCCGCACTCAGAGCATGTGTAGCGCGTCGCTCCTGTGTGGATTCTCTGATGTGTGTTAAGGGAAGAGCTCTGACTGAAGCTTTTCCCACACTCAAAGCATGCGTAGGGCTTCTCCCCTGTGTGGATTCTCTGATGTCTGATCAGGTATGAGCTCCAACTGAAGCTTTTCCCGCACTCAGAGCATGTGTAGGGCGTCTCTCCTGTGTGGATTCTCTGATGTGTGATCAGGGCAGAGATGTGACTGAAGCTTTTCCCACACTCAGAGCATATGTAGCACGTCTCTCCTGTGTGGATTCTACGATGTGTGATAAGGTGTGAGCGCCGATTGAAGCTTTTCCCACACTCAGAGCATGTGTAGGGCTTCTCCCCTGTGTGGATTATCTGATGTCTGATAAGGTTTGAGCTCCTATTGAACCTTTTCCCACACTCAGAGCACATGTAGGGCGTCTCACCTGTGTGGATTCTACAATGTCTGATAAGGTGTGAGCAGTCATTGAAGCTTTTCCCGCACTCAGAGCATATGTAGGGCGTCTCACCTGTGTGGATTCTACGATGTGTCATAAGGTTTGAGCGCTGATTGAAGCTTTTACCACACTCAGAGCATGTGTAGGGCCTCTCTCGTGTGTGGATTCTCTGATGTGTGATAAGGTCTGAGTTCCGACTGAAGCTTTTCCTGCACTCAGAGCATGTGTAGGGCATCTCTCCTATGTGAATTTTCTGATGTCTGATAAGGTTTGAGCTCCTATTGAACCTTTTCCCACACTCAGAGCATGTGTAGGGCATCTCCCCTGTGTGGATTGTCTGATGTGTGATAAGGGCAGAGCTCCGATTGAAGCTTTTCCTGCATTCATGGCACGTGTAGCGTGTCTCTTCCAAGTTGATTCTGTCACGTGTTATAAGGTCTGAGTGGCTACTGAAGTTTTCCTCTGGCCTCTCTTGAGTGTCACAAGAATTGGCTTTTTCTTGGAGTGCACAACTTCTGGAAACATTCCCTTTGGATCTTCCTGATAATGTTCCATGTGGTTCTACTTGCTCAGCATCTTCCTGCTGGGGTTTCTCCTCCTCATTCTGACTCACCATCCCATCACCTGAGGGGAGACAGAGAGAATCCAGACATAGGTCACTCCCTGCGCCAGAAAGAAAGGAAATTTCAGAGAGAGGAATGGAAAAAGGGATGAACAAACCAAAATATGGGTGGGAGCGATCAAACCTATCAGGAGCTGATTTTCCCCAAACCCTTCCCCAGAGGAGAGAGGAAGGGATCAGTCTTGGTCCGCATCTCACCAGAACACTCAGGGGAAAGCGAGATCGGGAAGGGACCTGCTGCCAGTTGTCAGTCAGAATAGGAGGGAAGCCATGAGTGACATCTGCCATAATGATTACACATCTGCACGGAACAATCCGGAACTTGGAGAGCTCACAGGGTCTTTATAGGGCATCCCAAATGTTTCCTGCATTCCCAGTTTTTGAGTTGGTTTAACCAATTCCTCACCTGTGAAGGCAGCTCTCGGGAGCACTTCTTTCTCAGAGCCCTGGAGGTCCAGGACCCATGGCTCTTCCCCTCGTTCCAGTTGCGGGATCACATCAGGTTTGGAAATTGGAAACCCTACTCCAGGCAAAGAAAACAAGGGAGGTCAGTGGAATTTGTGGGATACTTGTCACAAAGAATATTCCATGGTTTTAACCCCAGCTCATGTTAAAGCAGTAACATCCCAAGACCATCTTCCTTGGCTCAAAGTGGCAGGAGAGTTATTATTATTATAAATCATATGCATTACCTTAGTGCCTAAGGACCAACTAACAGTGGGTCCCCATTGTGTTAGGCAAAGTACAAAGAATAATAGATGGCCCATGCCCTGAAGAATTTACAATCTAAATAGACAAGACAGACACAGAATGGGGGAAGGGGTAGAACCCACTGTTAGAATGGAGATATTCAGGCCTGCCTGTAAAGCCTATACTTTAAGAACTTAGGTGTATTTCTATCACTTAGCTAGTTACAGGGGTATAAAAACAAAGAATCAAAATCACAGTCTGCCTGTGTATGGGCCTTCTCTCACTAGGATAGTCTGAGGCCTTGTTCTTAGGCTAATGCCTTTGGCGAAGCAGCAGGGGCAGCCATAAGCTGGGAAGCGAAGGGTCACATCCTCACATCCCAAACCAGTCACACTGAAATAAGGAGGTGTTGGGCTGTTAGGAAGACGATCCTGTCCGTACAGCGCCCATCACCACCAGATAAAGAAACAGATCTTAAGATGGTTAAAGAAAACTTAGTTTAATAGCATCCTGTCTGGCAAGAAAGCACTTATCAGTGGTTGTGGTTTGAAACTCATTTCTGTATTGTTTTATCTTTATGGCCACCACTTTTCATTGTTAATCAGTCTGGTTCTCTAATTGTTTCTCTCTGCTGTATAATTAATTTTGCTAGGAGTAAGTTAACTAGGGTAGTGGGATATAATTGGTTAGAGAATTATGTTACAATATGTTAGAATTGGTTAGTTACAATGATTGGTTAAGGTATAGCTAAGAATATTACTCTATAAACTGAGTCAAACAGGAGGGGGAAAAGGAAATTGGAATGATAGAATATCAGGGTTGGAAGGGACCTCAGGAGGTCATCTAGTCCAAGCCCCTGCTCAAAGCAGGACCAATCTGCAACTAAATCATCCCAGCCAGGGCTTTGTCAAGCCTGACCTTAAAAACCTCTAAGGAAGGAGATTCCACCACCTCCCTAGGTAACCCATTCCAGTGCTTCACCACCCTCCTAGTGAAATAGTGTTTCCTAATATCCAATCTAAACCTCCCCCACTGCAACTTAAAACCATTACTCCTTGTTCTGTCATCTGCTACCACTGAGAACAGTCTAGATCCACCCTCTTTGGAACCCCCCTTCAGGTAGTTGAAAGCAGCTATCAAATGCCCCCTCATTCTTCTCTTCTGCAGACTAAATAATCCCAGTTCCCTCAGCCTCTCCTGAGAAGTCATGTGTTCCAGTCCCCTAATCATTTTTGTTGCCCTCCACTGGACGCTTTCCAATTTTTCCACATCCTTCTTGTAGTGTTGGGCCCCAAACTGGACACAGTACTCCAGATGAGGCCCCACCAATGTTGAATGTTTGTTAAGGGGGGGAACGGGAACAGAGATACAGGCAAGGCTCTGCGGCATCAGAGCTGGGAAGGGGGACATGGGGTAAATGCTCTGCGTCATCAGAGCTGGGAAACACTGGAGAACAGACTGTATCGGCGTATAGAGATAAGCCCAACTGGTGTGAAGGCCTTCGGAATACATAATCTTATAGGTGTAAAAATTGTACAGGCTATACTACCACCCTGTGACATCATAAACAAAGTGCCCATTTGTGCCCAGGTAGCGGCCCTGCTATAGGAGGGAGGAATGCAGCACAGACTCAGGGTCGGTGGCCAGGGTCGCTGTGCATAGAGATGGGGAGGTTATATGGGGAGGGGGTAATGAATGGGAGATGGAGGTCAAAAGTTAAAATAATAATATTTGGGGGGAAAATGTATAATGAAGTGAAACTGAACAGAAATAGTACTGGAGTGTAGGCTCTAAAGTAACAAGGCTTCGGTAGGGATTTGGGGTTAAAGGTCTGGGATGCCCCGCAGCTCTAGATCCCCAAACCTCTCCTCCCTCCCACTGACCCACCCAGCCCACTACCTGGGTGCCCTTACTCCACACTCCCCTCTCCTTCTTCCCATTACTCTCAGTCGTCACCACCTCCCGGTACCTTGGCAGCTTCTTGTATTCTCTCCTTGTCTCTCACTACCTCATCCCTCCCTGATGGTTCTTAGTTCTAACCCTGCATACACCCTCCCCATATTCTGGCACCCCAGAATTATCTCCTCCCCCCTTCTCCTCCCCTCCCACAGCTCTGTTCTTCCTTCACCCATGGGTTCCTGAATAGCAACATTATACGCTCTCCTTTCAAAAGAGCTCATCTGACTGTCACGCAAGCCATGCATGAGTCATACACCTATTTACTCAATTTAGAATTCTACAGGCAGCATATTTTCCTCTCTCCCCCACCTGGAGCTGATAAACATTCCTGGCAGGAGGGACACATGCTCCTACAACTCAAAAGGAAAGGAGTTGATAGAAAAGATCACAGGACTGACCCCAAAGAAGGGTGAGCTGCAAAAGGCAGAATCAGGCAACTCATCTGGGGTGCGGAGAGACCACGGTGAAGATGGTGCAAAGATCACTATGTGGGAATTAGCAAATGTGATTTTTTTTTTTTTTAATCTTTGGCCAGCCCTAGTCAAGGCATTTATTATAGTTCTCTCTCATGTGGATTTTCTGATGTTTAATAAGGCTTGAGCTCTGATTGAAATTTTTCCCACACTCAGAGCATCCATAAGGTTTCTCATCCATGTGGATTCTCTGATGTGTGGTAAGATGTGAGCTATAACCGAAGCTTTTCCCACACTCAGAGCATGTGTAGGGCGTCTCTCCTGCGTGGATTTGCTGATGTGAGATGAAGGCTGAGCTATAATTGAAGCGTTTCCCACACTCAGAGCATGTGCAGTTTCTCTCCTATGTGGATTCTACAATGTGAGATAAGGACTGAGTGCCGACTAAAGCTTTTCCCACACTCAGAGCACGTATAGGGCATCTCTTCTGTATGAATTCTCTGATGTACGATGAGCTTTGAATTATCAATGAAGCATTTCCCACACTCAGAGCATGTGTAGGGCTTTTCTCCTGTGTGGATTTTCTGATGTATAATAAGGCTTGAGCTCTGATTGAAGCTTTTCCCAAACTCAGAGCATCCATAAGGTTTCTCACCTGTGTGCATTCTCCGATGTCTGATAAGGCTTGAGCTCTGATTGAAGCATTTCCCGCACACAAAGCACGTGTAGGGTTTCTCTCCTGTGTGAATTCTCCTATGTCTGATAACGTGTGAGTGCAGACTAAAGCTTTTCCCGCACTCATGGCATCCATAAGGTTTCTCACCCGTGTGGATTCTCCTATGTCTGATAAGGTTTGAGCTCCGACTGAAGTGTTTCCCACACTCAGAGCATCTGTAAGGTTTCTCACCCGTGTGGATTCTCTGATGTGTGAGAAGGGCAGAGCTCTGATTGAAGCTTTTCCCGCACTCATGGCATGTGTAGTGTGTCTCTTCCAAGTTGATTCTCTTGTGTGTAATAAGGTCTGAGTGGCTACTGAAGTTTTCCGCTGGCCTGTGCTGACTCTCACAGGCTTTTGGTTTTTCTGGGAGTGCACAACTCCTGGAATCATTCCCTTTCGAGCTTCCTGATAACATCCCATGGGGTAATACTTGCTCAGTATCTGCCTGCTGGGGTTTCTCCTTGTTCTCACTCACCATCCCAACACCTGATGGGAGACAGAGAGAATCCAGACATAGGTCACTCCCTGCACCGGAGAGAAAGGAAATCTGAGAGGGGAATGGAAAAAGGGATGAACAAACCAAAATATGTGCAGGACAGATCAAACCTATCAGGAGCTGATTATCCCCAAACCTTTCCCGAGAGGAATGGATCAGTTCTGGGTCCTCATTGCACCATAACTCTCAGGGGAAAGCCAGATCGGGGAGGGACCTGCTGCCAGTTGTCAGTCAGGGTAGAGGGGAGCCATGAGTGACATCTGCCTAATGATTCCACATCTGCAGGGAACAATCTTGAACTTGGAGAGCTCACAAGGTCTTTGTAGGGCATCCCAAATGTTTCCTGTATTCACGGACAGTTTTTGACTTGGTTTAACCAATTCCCCACCTGTGCAGGCAGCTCTCAGGAGAACTTTTTTCTCAGAGCCATGGAGGTCTGGAACCCATGGCTCTTCCCCTCGTTCCAGCTGCGAGATCACATCAGGTTTGGAAACTGGTAACCCTGCTCAAGGCAAAGAAAACAAGGGAGGTCAGTGGAATTTGTGGGATACTTGTCACAAAGAACAGTCCATGGTTTTAACCCCAGCTCAGTGGGGGAGGGATAGCTCAATGGTTTGAGCATTGGCCTGCTAAACCCAGGGTTCAATCCTTGAGGGGGCCACTTAGGGATCTGGGGCAAAATCAGTACCTGGTCCTGCTAGTGAATGCAGGGGACTGGACTCAATGACCTTTCAGGGTCCCTTCCAGCTCTATGAGATAGGTATATCTCCATTTTTTTTTATTTAAGCAGTAATGTTCCAAGGCCAGCTTCCTTGGCTCAAAGTGGCAGGAAAATTATAAATCATATGCATTACCATAGTGCCTAAGGGCCAACTAACAGTAGGTCCCCATTGTGCTAGGGAAGGTACAAACAGAGAACAGTAGATGGCCCATGCCCTGAAGAATTTACAGTCTAAATAAACAAGACAGACACAGAATGGGGGAAGGGGTAGAACCCACCAGCAGAGTGAACTATGTGAAGGCAGAGTGACAGATCTGATGAACACAGGCATACATCTTGAGACCATCATATTTAATGTTATGACTAGGGCCAGTGTTTTCCAGAAATTGCTGCTATTACTTCATTTTTCCCCCGAAATTACTCTTCATTTCTGGAATCACCCTTCATATCTGGAATTTCTGATCAGAGGGTGGGTGGGGCATGCAGTGTCGCAACCCCCCAGGTTTCTGCCCAGAGACACCTGACTCCTCCCCAGGGTGCAGGGCAGAGGCTCACTGCGGTTGAGACTTGCTGCCAATTTCTTCCCTCCTCATACAAGTCTGGGCTCAGCAAAACCACCGTGGAGCTTCCCCTGGGTAGGAGGGGCACCTGGCAGTGGGACATCAGGCTCCCTCTTCATGCTGAGGAGCGGACGGTGCTTGCACCGGCTCTCGGCTGCGTCCACAGCACCTCTCCCCTGCTCATCTCCCCCGCACACAGCTGGTTCATGCCCAGTATCCCCAGCACACAGCTGGCTCTAGGCTCTCAATGCACAGTGTCTGGGCCCCACCTCCCCCACACAGCTGGCTCCTGTCCCCTCCCCGCAATGCACTTTAATCCTGTAAAGGATAATATATTGCTCATATTTGTCAATTACTCTGTTTTCTTTGCCAGCAAACACTGGCCCTAGTTATGACTGTTCTCTGTATATTTGAGCCAGCCCTTGAAAGCATGAATACTTCACAGCTATGATGCTGAGATGGGCCAGATGATACCGGGAAGGGTTGAGGGATGGGTTTCCTGTGCAATCTGGTGTCACTAAGGGGTGATGAATGCCAGATCCTAAAGCTGGTTATGCAGATCTCCGTCTTTTGAAGCTTTGCCCCATGAAGAAAGGGGCAGGGTCTGATTTTACCTCTTTGAGGAAACTGAAGACAGACTTTTTGGGGAGAAACAGCTGAGTTTGAACTGACTGAGGGGGGTCTTTTAGGGCTACAAACTGACATGACCTGATAACTAAGAGGTAAGCTTTTAAGGAAGGCTTTAATACACTTCGGAAACAATCAGTGATTCCCAAGAGGACTGATGAGGGGGCAATGGCAAATATGCATTTAGATGCTTTTCTTGTTTTATATCTTTTCTCCAGAAGGCACACTGACACTGTCATGGATCCATAGGATCTGTGCAATGCCCTGGCTTTTAAACAGTCCTTGGGAAGTGCCCCTTGAGTGCACTAGACCCCCAAGGGGTCCCACTCTTCCACAAGGATAGACCATGTAGCTTCAACACCTGAGATTGAGCCTCTGGCTTCAACACTCCTATTTCAACCTGTGAGTGAGCTCTGCCAGCAGGTCCAGCTGAACTACACTCCTGTTCAGAGACTGTTCCTCAGTCAATGCACAGAGCAAGTTTTTGCTGTGACACTGGGCAGACTATTAAAACATAGCAGGGTTTATTAGTCAACTAAAACACAGCATTGGAAAGTCCTTAGATTAGCACAGAGAAGCAAAAAGACAATATAGTCCATACTGGCCAATGTCCTTGTGTCATGATGCTGTAGAAAATACTTTGGTTTCCTTTCACTGTGACTGTTCATTTGTCTTTGCTCCAGTAGAGCTCCCTGCGTCTGCGAGCTCAAAAACATAACGAGTCCATTTATGCTTCACTCAGCCAAGTGGAGATCCTCCCTTGGACAGGTGACAATTATTCCCTTGTCTCTGTCGGGTATTCCATTGATGTAGATTGGCCCCAGCCAGTCCTTAATGACCAATTCATATCATGACAGATACATGACAAAACACCTCATGTCTCTTGCTCGTTATGATCATAGCAATACCAATCACAGAGGGAAACTGAGGTGTGTATTGGCATCATACAAGTATCACCAAAATTCCCACCTCTATCACACGCACACTGCTCACAGCCCTTGGAGAGAAAGCAAAGCATAGGAACTGGAAGTTAGTCCAGTGAACACAGAGGAGGACAAGCTGCAATCCTCAAACCCTGGTTAAAAAGGAGAGGCATGTGGGTCCCTACCCATAGAGAGGGGCTGGCTAGAGGCCTGATACCTGACAGGGCATTCCTTGAGCAGACCATGGAGGCAGGTCAAAGGCTTAGCTAACCCAAAACTGTGACATTGCAAAAGCACATTTTGGGGAATTAAGAAATCTAGTGACTCAGGTGTAATGGGAGGGAGAATTAAACTCCCTCAATGTGTGGAGGAGGCTGGGGAATTAAACACTAAAATTCAGGAACAACGGCCTCTAATTCTTCCGGAGAGAAGAGGAGGAGAATGTAAGAAACAAGAACTGGGCCATGCAACCTCAGGAGGGACAGGCTCAAAGATCCAAGGAGCCTGGAGAGAAGACAGCTTGCGGCTGCTGCAGATGGGGAGAGGGGGGACAAGGCTCTCCAAACTCTCACTGCTGTTGACCCTGACCTGATTTTATCATCTATGACCACCATGTCTTGTGGGCAATTTTATACTCACTAGAGGTAAAATGTCATTATCAGAGTATTGCTTATTAGCTTGGAACATGCGTGGAGGGGCAAGGAGGTGATGCAGGTCTACACTACAGCCGGGATCGACGCTCTGAGATCGATCCACCTGTGGTCGATTTAGCGGGTGTAGTAAACACCCGCTAAATCAACTGCAGATCGCTCTCCAGTCAACCCCTGTACTCTACCCAGATGAGAAGAGTAAAGTAAGTCGACCCCCTGCAGCGTACACCCTGTGGTAACTCGATCTAAGGTACGCTGACTCCAGCTACTTTATTCACGTAGCTGGAGTTGCGCAGTGTAGGTCGACTGACTGCGGTAGTATAAACGTAGCCAAAGCTTGCTACAGTTAAGGGCCTTATATTAGGTTGAGGCTTTGTGGGAGTAGTTATGCTGAAGTCTGGGATTTACCTGAATCGGCCTAAGGAGAGACTCCCAGGTCAGATATTTTGCACCCTCATTTTGAGAGACTAACGAGGAACCACAAACAGGTGGAATACGCCACAGGATTCTGAAAGAAGGAAGTTTGGGGCGGGCTTTAGCAATTAGGTTGCTATGCAGTATCTCAGCAGTGGGACCGCATTCATATATTGGAATTATTAATAACTAAGTGATGTAAATCATGAGTATTAATGCTTGATGCTTAATTATGGACTTCCCAAAGGCCACATATGGGTTGGGGCAGCTATTGACGTTATTGTAATTAGAGTAAAGGAGCAGATATGGTATATAGCCATCCTATTACCATAATAAAATGGATAAATTACCTCTCCTTGTGACCATTTTTTCATTTTGTCGGGTCCCTGAGACAGTGTAAACTGAAGCAGGGCCTCCCTTCTGATGGTCTCCCTTGTCCCTCGATCTTTGTTTTCAACGGTGTACATAACTTGTAAGTACGCACAGTGCAAGACCCTCTTTACTATACTTATCTTAGTCTAATCGTTACGTGTATTGATCCTTGCCTATGATTTCAATTATAACTGTCTGTATTAAATCAAGTTTCTGTGTGTTTTACCAAATTTCATCTTCTCAATTAACTTTGAGTAGCCATGTACAGGGTAAGCTGTACCCCAATACGTAATCTTATAGGTGTAAAAATTGTACAGGCTACACTAGCACCCTGTGACATCATCAACAAAGTGCCCATTTGTGCCTGTGTAGGGGCCCTGTTATGGGAGGGAGGAATGCAGCAAGGACTCCGGATCGGTGACCAGGGTCGCTGTGCATAGAGTTGGGGAGGTTACATGGGGAGGGGGGTAATGAGTGGGAGAGGGTGGTCAACAGTTAAAATAATAATATTTGGGGGGGAAATGTATAATGAAGCGAAACTGAACAGAAATAAAACTGGAGTGTAGGCTCTAAAGCTTGGGTAGGGATTCAGGGTTAAAGGTCTGGGATCCCCCACAGCTCCAGATCCCTAAACCTCTCCTCCCTCCCACTGACCCACCCAGCCCACTTCCTGGGTGCCCTTCCTCCACATTCCCCTCCCCTTCTTCCCATTACACTCGGCCATCACCACCTCCCAGCACCTTGGTAGCTTCTTGTGTTCCCTCCTCGTCTCTCACTACCTCATCCCTCCCTGCTGCTTCTTAGCTCTAATCCTGCACACACCCTCCCCATATCCTGGCACCCCAGAATTATCTACTCCCCCCTTCTCCTCCCCTCCCACAGCTCTGTTCTCCCTTCACCCGTGGGGTCCTGGATGTCAACATTATACACTCTCCTATCAAAAACAACAAGGATTCCAGTGGTGGCACCTTAAAGACTAACAGATTTATTTGGGCATCAGCTTTCGTGGGTAAAACACTTCACTTCTTCAGATGCATCTCCTATCAAAAGAGGAGCTCATAGAATCATAGAAGATTAGGGTTGGAAGGGACCTCAGGAGGTCATCTAGTCCAACCCCCTGCTCAAAGCAGGACCAATCCCCAGACAGATTTTTACCCCAGATCCTTAAGTGGCCCCCTCAAGGATTGAACTCACAACCCTGGGTTTAGCAGGCCAATGCTCAAACCACTGAGCTATCCCTCCCCCCATCTGACTGTCACACAAGCCATGCATGAATCATACACCTATTTACTTAATTTAGAATTCTACAGGCAGTATATTTTCCTATTAAAATGAGGAAAAGGCATGAAAGCTACAGTTATTAATGTAGTTACTAATGTAGCCAATAAGGATACATTCAATGCAATTTTAAAATGACAGCACCAAAAAGGCACATGTCCAAAAATGATACTAGTGTATGGGAGATAAGGCAAAAAAGGGGGGGCAAGGAAACTTGTCAAAACTTGTATGACGAATAAAGGTATAAAGTTATTACTACTCAGGTTCTTTAGAGACCCCACAGCTTCTAATAACCCAGGGGACAGGACTCCTTACCCAGCAAGACCACCATCTCATAGTTCTCCTGCATGACGTCTCTGTAGAGGGCTTTCTGAACAGGGTCCAGCAGAGCCCATTCCTCCTTGGTGAAATACACAGCCACCTCCTCGAAAGTCACTGGCCCCTGAAAGAGAAAGTGTCCAAAACTCAGTACCTGCTGCCCCACTCACAACCCCACTATTCACGGAACAGCAGCACCAGGTAAATGGAAGCTCCGGGAGGCATATGTTAACAGAGTCCCACCCCACCTTGCCTAGAGCAGCCAGGAGACATCAGAGGGTAGAAAGAGAGAACCTTTGTGCCTCCCAGCTGACAGACGGAGGCAGGGTCATCACATTTATCACATACCTACTAACCAGAGCTTGATATAGGAGATGGGGCTGTCTCTGGATCCTGCTGGTAGCTCCCTGGTAGGAATCCCAACACTCTCCAAATAAAATATATGGAAGAAAGGGGAAGTCAATAGTAAAGAATATAAGTTAGAAGGTCAGAATTGTAGAAAGTTGGTAAGGGAAGCTATCAGAAATCAATGATCAACCAATGAAAATAAGAAGGAAGTTTTAAAAAGTACATTAAGTACAAAATTAATCCTAACAATGGTAGTGGTAAATTACTAGATGGAAATGGCAGAATTATCAAAAATAATACAGAAGAGGTAAAAGTGTTCAATAAATATTTCTGTCCTGGATTTGGAGAAAAACAGATGATGTAACTCATATCATAAGATGTTGACGCCGACACTCTTTCCATTCCAACAGTAACTCACGAGGACGTTAAACAGCAGCTATTAAAGTTAGATGTGTTTAAATCAGTGGGTCCAGATAACTAGAGTTTTGAAAGACCTGGTGGAGGAGCGTGATGGACTGTTAATGTTGATTTTAATTAGGACTTGGAACACTGGGGAAATTTCATAAGACTGGAATAAAGCTAATGCTGTGCCAATATTTTAAAAGTATAAAAGAGATGACGCAGCTAATTACAAGAGTGTTAGTCTGAAAGCGATACTGGGCAAGAGAATGGAGCAGCCGATACTGGATTTCATTAATAAAGAATTAAAGGAGGGTAATATAATTAGTACCCATTAAAAAGGTTTAGACATAATAGATCCTATCAAACTAACAAGATATCCTTATTGGATGAGATCAAAAGTTTGGTTGCAGCTAATAGTACTGATGTAATATACCTAGACTTCTGTAAGGCATATGAGTTGGTTCAGCACAATATTTTGACTAGAAAGAGACAAAATATACACAGCATACATTAAATAGATTAAAAACTGGGATTGTAAATAGGGAACCATGGTCGAGTGGATTTCTTTCTAGCAGGTTCCCACAAGGATTGGTTCTTGGCCCTGTGCTATTTAACATTCTTATCAATGACCTAGAAGAAAATATAAAATCATCACCGATAAAGTTTGCAGTTGCCACAAAGATTGGGGGTGGTGGTAACGAATGAAGTGTCAGTAGATTCAGGTTCCAGCACTGGGCATCTGAGAAGTTTTCCCAGCCCTGGCTGGAGGGTTATTTCCTGTTCCACAAAGAGGGGAAGTTCCATTCCCAACTCCTGTGCCTTGAAATTAGGCCCTATCTCACACTACACCCCATATTCAGCATAGTGGTAGGATTATAATATGATTAGGACATAATTATGAGGCATTTTGTAGAAGATGAGTCATGTGCGGTGTCACTGGAAAAGTTATGATTTGCTGAATATGATTATCCTATCTGTGTGCATGGATCATGTTCGTATCTGAAGTTATGGATATTGACTACGAATCTGTCTTTCAAATGTGCTTACTCTGGGTAACACCCACAACTAGCCTTTCAGGTACAACAATGAAGAAGCCAGATAGTGCTGATGGCTCATCAACAAAGACAATGGGCCATGGAAGAGCTTAGCCTTCCTGTGAATGTTTCAGCCAGCCTATGAGTTATGGCTACTATGACTCAGCAGGGCATCCTAGGGCATGTGACCAGACCACATGACAATGAACTCCATTTTGGTACCTTTATTTTTCCACAAACTGGACTGGGAACTTAGTTTAGAACAAAGGGTTCCTGCTATATGGAAAAGCTACATAAGGTGGGGTGTGTCATCCAGTGGCGTAGCCAGCTTCTAAGAGGAGGGGGAGCAAACATAAAAAAGGCACCCCCCCTTGGCTCCTCCTCTGGCCACGCCCCCTTGGCTCCTCCTCTGGCTGCACCGCCCCTCCCCCCCGGCTCCTCCGGCCCTGCCAAGCCACCCCCGTGCCCCCTCCTCGCTCCTCCGGCCGCGGCTGCCGGCTGCCATGCTGCGCCCCCCGCTCCTCCAGCCGTGCCCGCTGCCCCCCCATGGCTGCCAGCCGCGCTGTGGAGGTGGGCAACTGAGAGGGGGAAAGCGGTGGGCAGGAGGAGAAGGAGCTGACTAGACCCACGCTCTCCCCAGACCACCGTGAGGGAAGAGAGAGAAGCCACCGCCACCTCCCAGCATGGACCTAGCAAACTCCCCCAGCAGCCGCCGCAGGACGGCGGCAGGGTGGCTGCCCCCCTCGCCCACCCTGGGAGTGGCCCGGAGAGCCTGCGGAACGGCTATGTGAAGAGCTGCGTGACCCCCCTGAGGCAGGACCCCCCCAGGGGCTTCCTCTCCCTGCTGCTGCTCCCCGCTGCTTCCCCCAGGGCTCTGCTCAGCCTGGGCGCCCTGGCCGCCTTTGTCCTCTCACTCCTGCTCTCCTACGGCCGGAGCAGCCCCTGGGGCCAGCAGGGCGAGAGTGGCTGGTGGGGCCCCTCGGCGCTGCACACCCTGCTGGGACTGTCCCACTGCCTCAGCCCCCTCTTCAACATCGCCTGTGCCTTCTTCCTCACCTGCTACCTGGCCCGGGACAAGCACGAGGAGCCCGGCAGCAGCGGCAGTCTGTGCCCCCCCCTCGCTGCTCCGGCCACGGCTGCCGAGCTGCATGCCACACCCCCTCCCCGCTCCTCCGGCTGTGCCCGCCGCCCCCCCCCATGGCTGCCGGCCGTGCTGCGGGCCGCCAGCTTGCGCCCCTCCCCTCGCTCCTCTGGCCTAGGACAAGCACGAGGAGCCTGGCAGCAGCAGCCTGCGGGCCGCCAGCCTGCGCCCCCACTCGCTGCTCCAGCCGCGGTTGCCGGGCTGCACTGCAGGCCGCAGGCCACGCCCCCCTTTGCTCCTCTGGCCGCGTCTGCCGGGCCACGCTGCAGGCCGCATGCCGCGCCCCCCCTCGCTCCTCCGGCCGCTTTTGGAAAGGCGGGGGAAGCAGCTGCTTCCCCTGCACCCCGCTAGCTACGCTACTGGTGTCATCATCTCTTGGCCTCATTCCCCAGACAAGAGAACTCCTGGAAGCACCTGAGGGACAAAGACTGAACTGGGGGAATTGTTGTTCCCAGGGTAAAGGGATTTCTAGCTTGTGTATGGAAACTTGGTGGACTGCTTCTATCATCAGTCAGGGTGAGAAATTGCTAATTCAAATTTTACCCATCTAGTATGTTAGGCTTGGTTTGAGTTTTTGGTTATTTGCTAAGTAATCTGCTTTGATCTGTTTGCTACCACTTATCACTGGGAAACTGGCTGTTGTCTTCTATCTGTCCTTAGGTGGCTTAGGTAAAGCACTCAGGTAGCTTAGTTGGATGCATGGCGCCACCTGCTGTCCTGTTGGGTGATAACAAGGCTAAATCTCCAGCAAAGCAGTGTGAAAAGGGCCAGCCCAGCTTGAGGGTTAGAGAGCACAGCAGTTCCCAGAAGCCCCCCAGATTGCACCCCGGGGTGACAACCCATCACACCCTAGATTACACAAGTCGCAGCAGGTTTGTCACATCCTGTCCCCTCCCTTTCTCCACCCGAGATATTTCCTGCCTTCCACCACTTCTAGCAGCTCCCACCCTCCTATGCATTTACTGCTCCTCTCCCTCCAAGCAGAACCCATCACCAGCTCCCTGATAAGCCCTTACCTGAACCAGCTCCATTGCAGCCATGTCCTTCCCCTTGGGAGGATGGGATGATCTGGAGCAAAACATGGACGTTATTCTGTAGCCTGCCAGGGCGACAAGGGCAATGTGAGAGAATTCAGATGGGGTTTTTGTCCATTCCACACGTCGATTCCCCCCAGGATTTTCCCCTGCTAATGGACATTCTAGGTTCCGCCAAACTGTGAAGCACAGAGTGACCTTATTCCAGTACAGGCCTAGCCACCTCCCACCAGGGTGTAACCCTCTGAGACATGGTGAACCCCTGCCAGTAGCAGAGTCTCTCTGTTACACTTATCAAGTTTGCGGATGATACCAAGCGGGAGGGGCTGCAACTGCTTTGGAGGATAGAATTGAAATTCAAAATGATCTGGACAAACTGGAGAAATGGTCTGAAGTATATAGGATGAAATTCAATAAGGACAAATCAAAGTACTTCACTTAGGAAGGAACAATCCATTGCACACATACAAAATGGGAAATGACTGCCTAGGAAGGAGTGCTGCGGAAAGGGATCTGGGGGTCATAGTGGATAACAAGCTAAATATGAGTCAACAGTGTTACACTATTGCAAAAAAAGCAAGTATCATTCTGGGATGTCTTAGCAGGAGTATTATAAGCAGGACAAGAGAAGTAATTCTTCCGCTCTACTCCGCACTGATTAGGTCTCAACTGGAATAGTGTGTCCAGTTCTGGGCGCCACATTTCAGGAAAGATGTGGACAAATTGGAGAAAGTCCAGAGAAGAGCAACAAAAATGATTAAAGGTCTAGAAAACATGACTGTGACAGGGCAGCCCCGCCCTGCACTAGCCCCGGCAGCGTCAGACCAGTAGCTCTGGTGGTGGAAGTCCCGCCCCGCTCGTACTGGGCATGCTCCAAATGCTCTTGGCGTATAAAAGGAGGGAACTCAGCTCAGTCTGGGCTGGTGGCCGCAGGGGAAGTACCTAACTGGGAAGCTCCTGTGGAGGACCAGCCACCACCCTTGACGTTGCTCTGAACTGAAGCTTCCCCTGGCCAGCATGAAGCCCTACTGTGGGAGGAGCCTGAGGCAGCGACAGACCCAGAGACCTGCGGAGATCCTGGAGATTCATGGGAGACCCCAACTCTCAAGATGGTAGGAAGCTACCCGGGAGGGGTGACAGACTGGTATCTTGCCGCCGGTAAGCCTCAGCGTGTTTCGGTAGGATCTCCCCGCTGAGCTAGTGGCAAGGCCCTACGGCGGTGTAACCAGGGGCAATTCTATGGACTCTGGCCACTAGGCCGTGCTACCCTGTAACCAGGGGCAACTCTATGGACTCCGGCCGCTAGGCTGTGCCACGCTGTAACCAGGGACAAGCCTATGGACTTGGGCCACTAGGCTGTGTTACCCTATAACCAGGGGCAATTCTGGGGACTTCGGCCACTAGGTCGTGTTGCCCTGCAACGAGGGGCGTGAACCCTCACACGTGGTGGGGAATGCAGGCAGCGATTCGGGCCTGTTGAAAGATCCAGCATAAGGAAGTTAAACCGGGGAACCCCGCCAAGCCTCACGATGGAGACAGAGAAGCTCCTAAAGTGGATGCTGGAAAAGCAGCAGGAGCAGGCGGCCCAACAAGAGCAGCAGGTGGTGCAGATGATGCAGCAGATGGCCAGCCATCAGCAGCTGCTGATAACCCAGCACCAAGAGCACCAGCAGCAGCTCCTCCGGGAATTAGCGGTTCAGCAGCAGACACAACAAGTGCGCCTGGTGCAGCAGATGGCCACGCTGTTAAGCCCAGCGGGAGCCGCAGCCGCCATACCTGCGGGGACCGGACCCAGGGATATTTTGGGGAAACTGCCGGTACGCCTCACTAAGATGGGGCCAGAAGATGACCCAGAGGCTTTCTTAGTGACGTTTGAATGGGTAGCGACTGCCGCCAGGTGGCCCCCAGAACATTGGGCCACCCTACTGGCCCCCTATCTGACGGGACAGACCCAGGCCACCTATCGTAGCCTCGATCCCCGGGAGGCCCTAGAGTACCCCAGAGTGAAGGCGGCCATATGGGACCATACCGGTATTAGTCCAGAGATCTATCGCCAACGCCTCTGCAGGGAACAGTACCCCGCTGGGGCCTGGCCCCGGGCAGTGGCCCAATGCATCCGAGACCATTGTTGGAAATGGTTGAACCCGGAAGGCTTGATGGGGCCACAAGTAGCAGAGATGGTGGCACTGGAACAGTTCACTCAGATCCTGCCCCCGGGAGGAAGGGCCTGGGTACGTCGGCATCGACCGGCGACCTTGTCGGCGGCGGTGGCCTTGATGGAGGACTACTTGTCCGCTGAGGGGGCCAAGGTGCCGACTCGGGTAGCAGGAAATTCCAGTCGAAAGGGTGGGCTAGGAAAAGGGAATCCCCAAGGGTCGGGACCACAGGAACCGTCGACAGGCGCCCACCGCACACCTCAAAAACTCCCCAGAGCCAAGGCCTCCCGGGCACCGATCCGAAGGGACCAACAACCCCGAGAGCAAGGGAGCTCCCTGGGCGGAGGCCCAGGACCCGCCGAGGCCCGAGGGGGTGCTGGGAGTGCAGACAGGAAGGGCATTTTCATCAAGATTGCCCATTCATGGACTGCAACTACGGACAAGCCTGGGTCGCCGGACGAAGGGCTCGGAAGAGAGGAACAGGAAAGCTGGTGGTCCCTGTCCGGGTCGAGGGGACCCTCACGAACGCCCTCGTGGACTTGGGGTGTAGTCAGACCCTCATACGGGAGGGGCTGGTCCCGGACCTCAGTCTCTCAGGCCCCCCGATCCACTTACAATGTGTACATGGGGACATCCGCCCTCACCCCCACGGCTAGAAGTATGCCACCGGGAGGAGGGCCTCCGGGTGGGAGTGGCCCCCAGGTTAACCTACTCGGTGGTACTGGGGCGAGACTGGCCAGGCTTCGGGGAGGTTCTCCAGAAGTACCAACCGCCCGACCCACGAACGGATGGGCTTAGGCCTCCGAGAGCGGGGCTGCTCGGACGCATGCCAAGGATTGACCCTGGAGAAGGGACCTCGGCACCAGAGGAGACCCCCGCGACTCATCCCACAGCCAGGCCCCGTTCGGTGGAAGATGCCCAGGCAGAACTGGAGTGGGACGTGGACTTTGTACAGGAGCAGAGGGAGGACCCGACCCTAAGTAGAGCCTGGGAACAAGCCACCAGCCGGACCCCGATGGAGACCTGACTCTGCGACCCCCCAGGGCCCCCACTTTGAGATATGGTGGGATCACCTATATCGGATAGCCCAGGAACCCCAAACCCAGGAGACGTTCCGCCAGCTATTGGTTCCCTGGAGGCTGTGGCAAGGCCTGCTACAACTAGCCCATGCAAACCCCTGGGCAGGACACTTGGGGCAGGAGAAGACCCTCCAGAGGGTGGCTCGCCGGTTCTTCTAGCCGGGCATACACCGAGAGGTTCAGGAGTATTGCGCGTCTTTCCCGGAATGCCAGCTGGCGGGACTGAAAGGGGTAGCCTAGGCACCCCTGGTACCCATGCTGGTAGTCGGCGTACCCTTCGAGCGGATTGGGCTGGACCTAGTCGGCCCCCTTGAAAGAAGCAAGACAAGGAATCGCTTCATCCTAATGATCGTGGACTACGCGACACGCTACCCTGAAGCCGTTCCCCTAAAAACGGCGCCAGTGCCGGCAATTGCTAATGAACTAGTGAAGATTTTTGCTAGGGTCGGGATACCGGAGGAAATCCTGACAGACCAGGGCACGAATGTATCCTCCAAACTGATAGCCAAACTGTGTCGCCTCCTCCACATACGAACGCTCCGGATGTCAGTTTACCATCCTCAGACAGATGGCCTGGTGGAATGTTTCAATGGCACCCTAAAATCTATGCTACAGAAGTTCGTGGAGGAGGACCCTATGCATTGGGATACTCTGTTGCCAGCCCTGTTGTTCGCCATAAGAGTGGTACCCCAGGCCTCGACGGGGTTCTCACCCTTTGAACTCCTATATGGGAGGCAGCCCAGGGGGATCTTGGACCTCCTGAAGGAGGAGTGGGAAGCCCAGGAGACGCGAGTTCTCGGGAGTTGGGCCGGTGGACTACAAGGTCCGACTATCGGGGCAACGGAGGGAGATGCGTATCTACCATGTGAATCTTCTGAAGGCCTGGAAGACTAGGGAAGCCCTGCTCATCGGCCTGTCCACCCCAGAATCGGAACTCGGGCCCCTAGTAGGGGACCCACCAGACCCAAGGCCGGTGACGCTAGGGTCGGGCCTCACCTCCGTACAGCAAGAACAACTACAACAACTGGTGGAGGAATTCCCTGATGTCTTAGCCGCCCGCCCAGGATGAATGACTCTGAGTCATCACATCGCCACCACCCCCGGTCAGAAGGTGAGAGACAACCACCGACCATTGCCCCGGAAAATGTGGGATACGGTCCGACAGGAGCTAGAGACAATGCTGGAGATGGGGGTCGTGGAAGAATCGACGAGTGAGTGGCGCAGCCCCATCGTCCTAGCCCCAAAGCCAGATGGGACTACCCGGTTTTGCATTGACTTCCGAAAGGTCAATGCCATCTCCCGCTTCGACGCATACCCGATGCCGCGGGTGGACGAACTGCTGGAATGGCTCAGGGGAGCGAGGTACTTGTCAACCATAGATCTAACCAAGGGATACTGGCAGATCCCCCTCACACCAAACTCCTGGGAGAAGACGGCCTTTCCAACACTTTTCAGCCTCTTCCAATTTATAACCATGCCGTTCGGGCTACACGGAGCTGCTGCTACATTCCAGCGCTTGATGAATAAGGTCTTACAACCCCACGACCAGTATGCGGCAGCATATATAGATGACATCGTAGTCTACAGCAACAACTGGGAGGACCACCTATGCCATCTGGTGGGGGTGTTACAGGCCCTTAGAGCAGCCGGCCTCACAGCTAACCCAGCAAAGTGTCACCTTGGGCAAGAAGATGTAACCTACCTTAGATATACAGAGGGGGTGTGGGGGGGGAGAACTGACACCTCTAATCAGCAAAGTGCAAGCTCTCAAAGACTTGATACAATCTCTCCTGGGAGTGTCCTCTTCCATGGGCTGGGCCTAGTTTTAGCTTTTGACAAGCATGACCCCGGGGGCTCTGAGACTGGGCCTTCTTGCCTCAGCACACTTGGTTTCTCTCTGTGGCTCCCCAGTGAGTCCAAATAAGTAGATACTCCTGATAGAGACTGTGAACATAAGAACGGCCCACTGCGTCAGACCAATGGTCCATCTAGCTCAGTGGCCAATGCCAGGTGCTTCAGAGGGAATGAACAGAACAGGTAATCATCAAGTGAGCCATCCTCTGTCACCCATTCCCAGCTTCTGGCACACATTAGCTAAAGACACCATCCCTGCCCATCCTGCCTGTGACACTGGCAGATGAGGTGTTAGCTCTTGCAAAAGCCCCCATGTCTTAATTGAACATGGACAAACGCATAGCTGGAATCAGTCTGGCTTTCCTGGGTTAGTATTGTTAAAAAAGGTATTAGAATTATTAGAATGTGTTTAGACTTTATTGAATGCTTTATTGAGTTGCTGCCTGGATTAATATCTGACTAGTTGCATTGTGAGCCTCTGTGGCTATGTAAATCACCAGAGAGGAGAGAGACTTTACCTAGGTGAAGTGCTGATTTGCAACAGAATGCATTACATCCTGCCTGGCAGGAAAGGTCCATCAACACCAGGTAGACTATTATGGGACGTTAAAGAAGACAAAAGACTGTTGTTGTGCTCTTCACTTCACATTAGCTGAGTTTGCAGCTCAGAGCACATGGCAGGAAGGGGATAAAAAACCCCATACAGAAGGAGCTGATTATCTGTATGCTGCTTGGACTCTGCGGGGCAAAGTTTCTAGGCATAAGCAAGAGATCCCCAGCTGCTTAGCCGGGGTTAGTCCTAAATAATATGTAGGGCTTGCTTATTATAAAAGCTTGTAATACCTTTTGAAATTTAAGACAGTAACTCGTCTGTAACTGCTTTAACCTGCTTTAATTTTTTAAACAATTCTCGTTTCCTTTTAAATAAATCTTAATACAGGTTATTACAGGACTGGCTACAAGTGTTGTCTTTGTTGTGAGATCTAAGATTCAATTGACCTAAGGAAGTGACTTGTTCTTTGGGACTGGCAGTAACCTGAACATTGCTGTGATTCGTGGTGTAAGGCAGTGGTTCTCAACCAGGGGCCTGGGGCCCCCTGGGGGGCCACGAGCAGTTACCAGGTGAGCTGCCAAGCAAGACCAGCATTAGACTCGCCGAGACCCAGGGCAGAAAGCTGAAGTCCCAGCGCATGGGGCTGAAGTGCAGGGCCCTGAGCCCCACCACCAGGGGCTGAAGCCAAAGCCTAAGCAATGTAGCTTTGTGGGGGGCCCTGTGGCATGGGGCCCCAGGCAGTTGCCCTGCTTGCTACCCCCTAACACCAGCCCTGGCTTTTGTATGCACAAAACCAGTTATTGAGGCCCATATGGGCCATGGAGTTTTTATAGGATGTTGGGGGGGGGGGGGGGGGGCTCAGAAAGAAAAAGGTTGAGAACCCCGGGTGTAAGGGACCATCTGTCACAAAGGTGAGCTCACCTGCCTGGTGAGATATATGGGATGACCCAAAGGGGCTGTCTGTGATTCCATGTTAATGCTGTTACAGTGCCTGAAGCATTTACCCTGGATACTTGGTTGGTGAAATCGACATATAGACCTCACAGCCAATTTGGGGTTTGTTCCCTGCTTCTTACCAGTCTGCCTCAGACTGGTGCTCATGCTCTCGAGTCACTGAAGAATGCGTTACAGAGACTTACGGGCGCAACGCCACCAGCAGCAATTTGCAGCAATGCAGAGCAGGCTTTACAGTGACACAGTGTGGGCCAAATGGTCTATGGACTCAGTCAAGCCCCAGTTCTCCTCCAGTGCACATCAGCATCCCGGCAACCTTCAAGGAGGGTCAAGGCTGGCACTCCTTCAGTGATGATGGATGTCCAGCATAGAATCACCCGCGCCCCATGACCCTCCTTGTCTCCTGAGACAGAGGTGAGTGATATAGGGTGCACAACGGATCCTGGGGGGGGAGGGAAAGGGATAACAAAACACACCTTCTGGGGGTCACCCCTCAGGAAGTGAAGGTGACAGGCATTGTGGTGGCAGTAAAGGGGGAGGGGAGGGAGTGGGAGCAGCATCTTCAAGGGCAATGCTGCCAGTGGCTCGCCCCACCACATCAGGCATGGGGCTGATAGGGGACCATTCCCTGGGTCTGGGTGCCTGTGAAGGGCTATATAAACCCCACGCTGGCACAGAAGGGGTTACACTGCTGATTTAGTCTGGACTGGCCCAGCCCCTCCACACCCGCAAACCATGCCAGAACTGAAGCAGGAGTTAACAGACGAGACCTACTCTACTGAGAGGGAGGCCACCCTGGGAAGGGAACCGTCTGTGGATCATCTCCAGCCCCAAAGAGAGGGCTGGAAGCATTTGGGGCTTTTGCCTTCACCGAGGGAGGGTGAGGATCCTCGGAGCTCAAAGGGGGAGCAGGCTGAAACTTCCACTGGAGACCCAGTAAACTTTGAAGGGGACTGAGATGCTCCCAGTGCCCCCAGAGGTAAAAGGGGCCCTTCTGCTGATGGGATCTGTCCACAGTCCCCCCTACTTCTTTTCTTTCATTACTTTATTTACCCTTGTTTGCCGACAGTCGGTTCTTTTGCTGTTTCACCTGGTACCCCGAGAGAAGAAGAAAGTGCCTCGAGGCCTCAGCCAGAGGGTTGAGCCCTGACACACTAGAACGACATGCCCCTGTAGCACTCCTGGGGCAGGGGGAATTTGGACTCACACAAGTGCACCCCAGGAGGCCTGAGGCCCAGCAGTTGGGCACCAGTTGATGGGCTGGATGGCCTCTCACTGGGGGCTGCCAGCAGCCTGGCTCATGCAGTAGATAAACGGTGGTCTGGGGAGCAGGAAGCAGGGCAGCGTCCCAGACAGCACTCCGAGAAGGGAAATGGAGAGGGGACGAGGGGCACTGCAGTGAACTCAGCACCTGTCCTGAAGGCCATTGGCAGAAAGTTGTCCTCTCCATTCACACAGGCAGCAAAGCCCTGGGTAAGGCAACTTTCAGAAGCAAAGAGAAGGGGATAGAGCTTAGAGGTTCTCTGCCAGTCGGGAAGGGGTAGCAGCGAGGGAAAACTGGCAGCTGAGAGTTGGAAGGGTGAAGAGGTTTGGGGTATGGTGGGGGCAGAAGCGGCTGGCACTGGGTAACCTGGGACTGTGCAGTCTCTACAGGGGACATTTGCTCCTCCTGTGCTCCTTCCACACCGTCTTGCGAGTAGAGAATGACCACCCTGTCCCCACCCCCAGAGGCAGCTGTGTCTCAGGACTCTCCCAAGTCGCACCCGCTAACTCTCTTCCCATTTGGGGTATAGCTCAGGGCAACAATTTCCCACCAAGATGAACCCTGCTGGCTGTTCTGGTGCCACAGGGGCTTCTGGTGGGTGAAAAGCAGAACTGCAGGACTTCTTGGGCAGAATGTATCTTCTTTATGCAAAAAAAAAAAAAAAAGAAAGAAAGAAATTCTGCACTGGACGTGAATTCTGTGCGTACGCAGTGGCGCAGAATTCCCACATGAGTAACTCACACCGGCACAAACATAACCTGCTCACTCCCATCACTTCTCCCTATGTCTCTGAGTCCCAGAGCTGCTGCTGCTGCCATTAATGCACACAGGCTTTCACTCCCGTTAGTGCTGGCAAGACCCCAATCCAGAGACAGGACTGAACCCTTATTTTCCCATCACATGGGACAGTCTCAGCTGAGGAAGAGGTGAGAATGGGAGGAGGTACAAAGGGGAAAGAGTTGTTGTAGCCATGTTGGTCCCAGGATATCAAAGAGAGGGATTTTTAATTGGTCCTAAAAGAAATTACCTCACCCACCTTGTCTCTCCAAGAAATCTGAAAGTGGCAGAAGGAGACAAACAGGAAAACAGAGGTCAGGACTCTAAACCAAACGTTTTCAAGCCCCTGGAAGAAACTACATTTCCCTTCTGCCCCTAGGTATGTTTGTGTCCTATATGAGGGACCACCCCATTCCTCTCACAGCAGCAAGGGGAGACTGCAGCCAGCCCCAGATGGTCCTTTCTGATCCTGGGATGTGTGTTGTGAGGAAGTTTGGGTGTGGTGGGTGCACGGGCTGGGTCCCCAGACAGCTAGACCCATCTGCAGACTGGAAAACCAGGGCAAGTCCAGCACAGCATGTGGCTGTGGGCAGGGGTAGCAGTTCTGGAGCTAGGCCTCTGTCCCCTCTAGGTCCCATGGCAGATGGCTCTGGCAGCATCAAGTGCAGGTGAAGGTTAGGGTAGTGTCTGAGAACGGGGGTGAGGATTGTGGGGAGGGGGAGGGTCCATGCCCAGGAATGGGGGATGGAATTCACCTCCCCACCCCTCTGCAGAGCCCAGCAACTAGGGATTTATCCAGTGAAGTGGGTGACTTTGAGCCAGCCACTGAAAGATCCTTGTGTCTTAGGTTCCACACTGGCCATAGGCGTTTACTAGTACTCCCTCCCCAGACTCCCGGGGACAGCCAGGGATATAATTAGTGGGTTATGGGAATTGTAAAATGAGAATTCATTAAGAACTATGATATGTGTGTGTGTTGTTAGATCCCTAGACACCCACCAATCCCCGTCCTTCTTCCAATGAGCTATAAATATATAAGACGGGGTGGCCAACTTGTGGCTCTGGAGCCACGTGCGGCTCTTCAGACGTTAATATGCGGTTCCATGTATAGGCACCGACTTCGGGTCTGGTGCCAACTTTCCAATGTGCTGGGGGGTGCTCACTACTCAACCCCTGGCTCTGTTGCAGGCCCTGCCCCCACTCCACCCCTTCCCGCCCCCTCCCCTGAGCCTGCAGTGCCCTCGCTCCTCCCCAGAGCCTCCTGCATGCCACAAAACGGCTGATCGG
>NW_020664989.1:124863-146757 GCF_002925995.2 Terrapene triunguis
CCCCTTTCCTCTCTCAGCATCTCACACGTGGCTATAAAATCCGGGGAGATTCCCCCTTTTCCCCTCAAATGATCAGCTCTCCCCCGATTTCCCCCTGTTCTCTCCCTGATTCTCAAATGTCAATTTAAAATCTCTCCGATGTGGGGGATTTTCCCACCCATTTTATTTGCAGTGATTTGTCCTTGTTTAGATGGGAAATTGTTGCCCTGAGTCATTCCCCAAAACATGGCTGTCCCTGGATTGGGGATGGGATGGGATCCTGGTTCTCTGCCAGGGCCAGGGAAGGGAGGAATATGTGTCCCCCATGGGGACTGCCCAGACCCCGGTTTCCCAATCCCACTTGCTGCCCCCTAACTGCCAACACAGTTGCCCCCAGCCCTCAGTTGCCAGTCACCCACCCATCCCCCACTGCTGGCCCCTTCCCTCACCCAGGAAGCCTTCCAGCTTCCCCTCCCTTGCCCTCTTAAATCAGCACCTCAAAGGGCTCCCTGCTGCCCATGTGAATGGTGGCAGAGGGGGGAGCCATCACTTTCTGTATATGTATTGACTGGATTTTATATGACTGTCCAAACAGTTCCCCTTTTCCCTCTAGCTATTTAATAGCAATATAAAACCCCCTCAGATCTTGGTGTTTTTCTCTCATGTTATCAGTTGCGTAGTTTCTGACACATATTCTCTGCAAATCTCAAAGACTGATATAAAAAATATCCTAAGCCCCACTTCTTCTCTAATTGTCTATTTCTAATTGAATATGGCCTGAGATTTTTCCCTGTCTCTCTAATTATAAAATACTAAGAAAATCTTAGATTTACACCTTTTCTCAGATTCCTGAACATGGATATAAAATGTTTGCAAATGTTGCCCATTTTATCTCTATTCAGTTATCAAATATTGATGTGAAATACACTCAGATTTTACCTCATATCAACAACTGATATAAAATCCCTCTGATTTTCCACTTTCCTCTCTATACGTATTTAATACACATCAAAGCCAGAGGCCCCTCCCCCTGTTTGGGGGATTAGTGGTTCCCAGCTGGTAACAGGAGAGTTGGCTGGACCCTTTTCTTTTCTCGAGCTGGTACAGGATGAGGAGGTCATGCTGAGTGCAGCATGGGTCCAGAAGTATCCCAAAGTCCATGATAAATGGTCTGTGTGAGGGGTTGCTTCCCGCAGTGCTAAGATGTAGTTAACTCTGGGGTGGATCCATCGTGGCCATTATTTGCTAGCAACAGGGCATGGACATTTCTTACCTATTTTGGCTCTCCATGCCTTCCATTCTCCTGTTAAAGAAGCATCCCCCAGGGCTCCCTCTGCCTGTGTGACTGGCCAGCAGGGGGCAGTGATAACTTTCTATCCACTTAGCAGACACTGTGAGGTAACACTGTTGCGGGGGGTGGGGGGGACATGCCTGTGTGGGGAGATTGAGCTGGAGCTGAAGGGGCATTGCGGGTTAGGGGGAGGCCTCTGGGTGACCGGGCAGGGGGTACCCTAGTCAGGATGGTGGGTTCTGGAGGTTTGGGGTTTCGGGGGGGGGGTGTTCTGATGTGCCCAGCCCTGAGGCTATGGGTCCTGGAGGCGCGTATCGCTGGGGACTTGTTGGTTGCAGAACAGTGAGGGTGAGCGTCTTTTGGGGAGGTGGGGCAGGGGGTTAGAGGGTGCCTGGTGCTGTGCCAGGGGCTCTGTCATGCCCAATGCACAGAACTGGGTGGGGGAGTCCCAGGCGCTAGGTCGGGATGCCAGGCAAGCAGAGGGAGGGGTCCTGCTGTAAAGCATCAGTCAAACGGCATGGTAGAACCTGATGGAGGACAGGTGGGAGTCCTAGGCAGGCAGTGGGGGAATCCCAGACAGGCAATGAGGGACTTAATTCCCAGTGGGGGGTCCCCTGGGGGGTGCTCCCTGGCTTTTGGGGGCTCTTGTGGGAAACCCTTTGGGATTCCCAGCCTGGCAGTGACGGTCTGGTGGGGGTTCTCTGGCCGGTGGGGCTCTGAGGGGTAACGAGTCCCTGTTCAGGAATTCTGTGGGTTGGGTCCCAGGGAATATCTGGTGGGACCCTGGCTGTGGGGTCTGGGCTCTGGATACTGGGGGTGTCTGGGGGCACCTGGATGGAGGCTCTGGGGGCTGCTATTAACCATGCTCCTTCTCTCTGATCAGCTTGTGCCAGAATCCTGGCTCCAAGCACTGCCTGGCAGTCCCCAGCCACATGCCCGGTCACTGTGATAACTTTCTATCCACTTATCAAGCATCTTGAAAACTCCAGGACCTTCCAGTTCCACTGGGAAAATTTGTGTCCCGAGTCCTTATCCTAGATCTGGGGGGGGGGGGGGGGGGGGGGGGGGGGGGAAGGGGGTTAGCACTGCCACACAATGGTCTCTTCCACAGCATTCTGGACTCATTCTTTCTGAAATCTGGTTTCATTGAGAACATTGTTAATTCAGAGTCACTGCATGGAAAGACAAGGAGTTACTCCAGATGGACAGTGGGGCAAATGAGATCAGCAATTCTCCCTGTGAGGAGGGGCTCTCATTAGCTGCTCTCCCCAGAGAGCTAAAGGAGGGAAGCTGCTCAAACGCTCTGTTCCTCTCTGCTCAGGATATTGGGGTTCAGCTTCCTGGGTCAGACACTGCAGCCTCCATTGTGATCTGGGAGACCAGGCTTAGCAGCTGCTGCTCCCCCAACAGGGGTTCTGTGCTGGGAAGTGACCTTAATTAAAGCTTCTTCTCTGCCCGGCCCAGGCGATGACTTTCTCCAGCTGGTACTAGCCCCCTGGGGCAGACCTGGGCTCTGAGCTATGGACTCCAGGTTACTGAAACACCTCAGACAAAGTACTGGGGACTGGCATGAAAGTGACTCTGCACAAACAGCCCCTCATCATTTCTCCTCCCATTAGCAATTGCCAGGAGAAAATCCAGCCATGGGAGAGCAAAGAACCCAGGAATGGGACTTTTCCAGTTAGAGGGGCAGGGAGAGAGGACAGGGAAGGGGAGACTGAAAGGGGCAGTGGTAGAAATGAGTTGCGGGAGAGATTTCCAGCTCTCTCATCCACCCAGACACATGTCTTGCAGCATCGCTGGGGAGAATCACTTTCCAGTGAACAAGAAAAGGATCAGACAGGGGAAAAGCCATTTCCTGACTCCATATCCCTCCTGCTGGGGTGTGGCTGCTGTGGGGTCAGTGTCCGAGGGAATCCCCCACAGTGATTCCTTTGGTTCTGCTCTTTTCTAGCATTGTGTTCAGAGACTTTGTTATGGGGTGGTGGGGAGGGAGAAGGGAGGTTAAAAATCTCTTTGTGGACTTAGCCTGGCAGGAGGGGCCAGATCTACACTAATAAAGAGATCAAGCATTTTCCCAGCATGGCAGAATCTAGGATGTCTGTCTGCAGGGAAGGGGCCTGGGGGAATTATGATGTGAAATTAACTAAAGCCTGTTCTGAAACCTCCACAACTGCCCTTCTCGCCCTGCCAGGGCTGCAGAAGGACGTCCATGTTTTGCTCCAGCTCATCGGATCCTCCCATGACACAGGGAAGAAAAATGGCTGCAGTGGAGCCAGTTCAGGTAGGGATTATTGGGGGGTTGCTGGTGAGTTCCTGCTGGAGGAGAGGGACAGCAAATACGCTGGAGATGGGAAGGTTTGCACAGTCTGGTTTGGAGGTTGGAGCGGGGCAGGAAATGCACAGGGTGGAGAAAGGGAGGAGGACAGGGTGTGGCAAACCTGCTGGGAATTGTTTAATAAGTAGCCTAGATTCTAGGAACAGACCCAAGAGGTTCGGCGGTGGAAATACTCTATTTTGTGGAGCAGAAAATAACCCAGCTACATGGGGCTGGGAAAACTGACCAGGCTCATAGTGCTGGAGCCCGATCCGACTAACCAGTGGCTGCTGTGAGATATGAAGGGGGCACCCACCAGTCAGGCTTAGGGGAGATTCCCCTCCCTTCATATCCAGCTCATCACAATGAGGAGGGTGTTGGGCTTCCTACCCGGGAGCTCTCCCTGGACCCTGCTAGGGCCTCCATCTCCTGTATCAGTCTGTGGCTAGTAGGTGTGTGATGGATCTGCTGAGAGAGACAAGGGACTCTCTCTTCGTTCCCTCACCCTGGTGTTTCCTGGATGCTCTGAGCTGGGTGGGGGTGGGACTCTGTTGACTGCAATCCACCCAGAGCTTCCCTTTGATTGGCTCCTCTCCCCCATGAATAGTGGTGTGTGAGTGGGGCAGCAGGTACTGAGTGTTGGACTCTTGCACTTTCAGGGGCCGGTGACCTTCGAGGAGGTGGCTGTGTATTTCACCAGGGAAGAGTGGGCTCTGCTGGACCCCACTCAGAGAGCTCTCTACTGGGATGTCATGCAGGAGAACTATGAGAATGTGACCTCGCTGGGTAAGGATTCCTGTCCCCTTGGTTCTTGGAAGGGGAGAAGAAGAGATAATGTTTATGCCACCCCCACAATGCCACCTCTACTCTGTCCTGTTTCAGCATCACCCCAATATGCCAGTGATACACACACTACCAGAGACCCTCCCCCACTGCAGAACACTTTGGGAACAGAGCACAGGAGCAGTATCGCACAGTGTCAAATATCTCCTGTTTGCTCAAGTAAAACTGGGGGTTAGGTGCAGCATAACCAACAGAAGCTTCCTACCCCTGGCCTTATCTCAAACCCTGAGCCTACTCCACCCAAACCTGAATGTGCTTGGGGTGTAACAAGCAGGCTGCTGGAGTCAGAGGTGCTGGTCCAGGGTTACTTATCACACAGACACTCCGTGCGTCCTTAAATGCTGGCTGGGGGTATCCAGAGAAGGAAGCTCAGTGGCGGATTTAGCGTTAGTGGGGCCCTGTGCTCAGCTTCATTTTTGGGGCCCCTCCTTGGGACCCAGCCAAGAAAAAGAACATTCTCTCTTATCCCCCCACCCCCATTTTTCATTCTTTTTTTCTTCATCCTCCTCCTATAAGTAATAGGAAGTAAATGAAAATAAAGTGAGGTACCTTGATTGTTTTTGTAGTCTAACTTATTTTTCCACAGAGCACTTGTAAATCGCTGAGGGTCTCGGCGGATCACTTAACGATCTTTCCAAATATTGTTTGTACCGTTAGCTAACTAGTGTAAAGTGCTTTGGACAAGAGCCCTTTGAAAAAAAAAATTTAAAAAACATTGTGGTGCGGGGTCTGGCCAGGATTTAGGGTGTGGGAGGGGGCTGGGGGCGCAGGGGCTGGGAGGGAGTTAGAGTGCAGGAGCAGGCTGTAGGTTGGGGTGCAGGGTCTGGCCAGGAGTTAGGGTGTGGGAGGGGGCTCAGGGCTGGGGCAGGGGGTTGGGGTGTGGAGCGTTTACCTGGGGCAGCTCCCATTTGATGCGAGGGATGCAAATGGGGATGTGTGTGCGGGGGAGCAGGAGTCAGAGGGGCCTGGGGGTGCGTGGGGGGCAGGAGGTATGGGGGGTTGCAGGAATCAGGGAGGGTAGGGGACTGGGGTGTGTGTGAGAGGGGTGAAGGAGTAAGGGCTGGGGGTGTGTGAGGACGTGCAGAGTCAGGGAGGGCAGGGTGCTCGGGGTGCAGGAGTCAGGGCTGGGGGTGCAGGGGCTGGGAGGGAGTTAGGGTGCAGGTGCAGGGTCTGGCCAGGTGTTAGGATGCAGGAGGGGGCTCAGGGTTTGGGCACATGGTTGGGGTGTGGAGCGCTTATCTGGGGCAGCTCCCATTTGGTGTGAGGAGTACAGGTGGGAATGTGTGTGTGTGGGGGGGGGTACAGGAGGTCCCATTTGGTGCTCAGGGTGGGGGTGAGGGTGTGGGGTGTCACAGAGTGTAGGGGAGTCAGGGCCCTGCACCCCCACTTCCTGCGATTCACCGTGACTCTCAGCCAGCCAGTAAAACAGAAGGTTTATTAGGTGACAGGAACATGGTCTAAAACAGAGCTTGTAGGTACAGAGAGCAGGACCCCTCCATTGGGTCCATCTTGGGGCAGGGAGGCCAGAGTTCCATCTGAGCCTCCCTCCATTTCCCCAGCCAGCTCCAAACTGAAACCCCCTCCAGCCCCTCCTCTTGCCTTTCTCTCTTTCCTGGGGCAGGAGACCACCAGATCTCTTTGTTCTCCAACACCTTTAGTTAGCACCTTGCGGAGGAGGGGCCCAGGCCATCAGTTGCCAGGAGACAGGGTATCGGCCATTCTCTGTGCAGACCCCTGCCCCTTCAGGGCTGTGCAACAATCACATGCTGTTATCCCACCACCTAGACACTTAAGAAAGGCATAGGGGAAACTGAGGCACCCACACAGTCTTCAGAGAAACCATTAAGAACATTCCCACTTCATCACATCTCTCCCCCCTTCGAGACCAAACTGAGCGGGGTCACTTTAGCCGGTGACCTGGGGCAGTTCGAACCCACCAACATTCCCATGGATGCCCCAGCATCTTCCCGATTCTTTGGTGGGAGTTACACCAGGCACTTCCAGTTTCATGCCCACGTCGGGTGTGCTTGATGGCACTTGCAGGCCACAGGTGGGAAGGTTTATGCGGCCCGTGCCCTTTTGCCACCCCACAACCCCTGGGGTTCAAACTGGGATCGGGTCTTCTCCCAGCGCTCCAGTCTGGGGGGGCTGTGATTCGGGTTCTCCTGGTTAAGTGTCACCATCTAGACATTGGCCACCCTCTGACCAGGTGACTCTGTCACCAGCAGCTTGGCATCAGCCCCTTTCATTTGATGCAGCCACATCGGGGCAGAGGGGTCAGTATACATCGCAAAGCGACACCCAAATAGATATGGCTGCAGCTTTTTAAGGTCCTGCACCATGGCCAGGCATTTCTTCTCTATGGCCGGACAATCCTGCTCCCGGGGCAGCAGCTTCTTGCTCAGGTACCCGATGGGGTGTCTCTCCCCCTTAGCATCGGCCTGCATCAGCACCGCGCCCAGCACTGCATCTAAGGCGTCGGTGAACACTTTAAGGGCTTGGCAACGTCCTGGTTTACCAGATTTACCGGGCACTGGATTAGAGCCTCCTTCAGCGCACAGAGAGCCCTCTGGCACTGCTCGGTCCAGACCACCACGTCTGGCTTCCCCTTCTTACATAGCTCAGTGATGGGGGCAGCTAGGGAGCTAGAGTGGGGTACAAACCCCTGGTAGTACCCCGCCATCCAGATAATGGCCTGGACCTGTTTCTTGGTCTGGGGAACGGGCCAATCTCTGATCATCTTCACCTCGGCCAGATCTGGCCTTGAGCAGCTGCTCCCCACCTTGTGGCCCAGGTACTTCACCTCTGCCATCCCCACCCTCTGGCTGGGGACCTGCAGCACTGCTGGACTGTGTCACAGACTCCGGGCCAGTAAAAGTTCTGCAGCAGCTGCTGCCTGGTGCACTGGATCCCCTAGTGTTCAAATTCAAATCCTCGGCCGTTACAGGAGCAAGGCCTGGATCCTGCCCCAAAGAGACAGTCATCCCCCAACAGGTCCTCACAGCTGATATCTTGGAGAACCCCAACGACCAGCCAGCCCAACCCCTCCTTGGTCTGCACAAGGATCTGGGCCATAGGCAGGGTGAGGGGCTTCATCCCTGGGACCTTCACACAGGTCACACAGCCCCTTAGCATCTGGTAGGGGGTGCACCACCCTGGGCCTGACAACAATTCTCTCTGTCCCAGGATCTCGCCACTCCAGGAATGTCTCCCCATTGACCATCACCTTCCGCTCCCACTGGAGGTCCGAGGGGCCTGAGCCCCGGAGACTCCACACAGACACATAGGTTGGGGTCAGGAGTGGAAGCCTGTCCACCACCCCACCCATCTGGCTGCTGGCGTCTATGGCCTTGGGACCCAGCAAGAGAGCTAGACACTGGGGCTTTTCCGCAGGATCCCCCTGGTTCAAATCACCAGCCTGCTCAAAGGCAGTGTGGTGGGAATCCACACATCCCCCCTCCTTAACCAGGGGCAGCAATTTAGGATCGAGGTTCCCTGCAGAACTGGCACCCTGGGGTCTATCCCCACTCACCCCTGGGAAGTCCCCTATGCCTCTCCGCTCCACCATCACCAGTCCATGCTGCTGCTGCATCTCCTGCAGCTTTTTCTCAGGCTCTCGCTGTCTCTCGTGGTCCTCTTGCTCTCTCGGACTCAGCTCCAATCCCATCTGTCTCCGATCCCCTGATGGGGAACCCGATCGTGAAGACCCCCGTCTGGTTGAGGACAGGAGTCTTGGGGATGCCTGGCTTCCACTCCAGCTGCTCCCAGATCCTCTTGTAGCCCCATTTGGGTCAGGAATCTGCTCCTTAGAGCGGTCATCATCCTCCAGCTGCCTGATTAACTGTGCTTTGGTGAACTTTCCAATGCGTAACCCTCTCTTTTTGCACAGGTTTACAATGTCCTTCTTAAGGAGATGGTGATAGGCCATCACTCCACTGTTCCCAAGTTGTTCTGGACTCACCTGCCTGTGTGCTCTCAGCTCCGCATGGTTTCTAGGAAGAACCCCTAGTGTGCCAGCCCTTCTCCAGGTCACCACCTCTCTCCCAGGGTTGAGCTGCAAACTCCTCCACCCCTGAGATTGCTTGTCACAGTCCCCAGGGGGACCCTGTTACTACAACAGTCCTTCTCGCTAGTCAGACACTCCCAGGGGTTAAGTGTAGCTCCTTTGCCCCCTGAAACCACCCCTCTAGGAGCCTTCAGCATGCTTGGTCCTCGTTAACCTCCCTTCGTTTTACTGCTCCCCGTCACTTACTTCAGGAAGCGCCATCCACGGGGTGCAGTACATCCCACCACTGCCACCAGTTGTCACGGAGTGTGGGGGAGTCAGAGCCCTGCACCCTCACTTCCTTTCATTCACCGTGACTCTCAGCCAGCCAGTAAACCAGAAGGTTTATTAGGTGACAGGAACATGGTCTAAACAGAGCTTGTAGGTACAGAGAACAGGACTCCTCAATTGGGTCCATCTTGGGGGGCAGGGAGGCCAGAGTTCCATCTGGGCCTCCCTCCATTTCCCCAGCCAGCTCCCAACTGAAACCCCCTCCAGCCCCTCCTCTTGCCTTTTTCTCTTTCCTGGGCCAGGAGACCACCTGATCTCTTTGTTCTCCAACACCTTTAGTTAGCATCTTGCGGAGGAGGGGCCCAGGCCATCAGTTGCCAGGAGACAGTGTGTTGGCCATTCTCTGTGCAGTCCCCCACACACCCCTGCCCCTCCAGGGCTCTGCAACAATCACACGCCCTTATCCCACCACCTAGACACTTAAGAAATGCATTGGGGAAACTGAGGCACCCACACAGTATTCAGAGAAACCATTAAGAACATTTCCACTTCATTACGGGGGGGCTGCAGGAGTCAGGGCATAGGGGTGTGGGCTGGGGTCATGGGGGTGCTCCCAGCCCCCTGCCCTGAGTGGCTCACAGCAGGGGCTGGGGGTGGGGGGCATGTGATAGGGGAGTGCAGGGGCTCTGCCCTGATTCCACCCCCTTCCACAAGGCCCTGCCCCCACCTCTTATCCGCCTCCTCCCGCAAGCATGCTGCAGTCCCACTTCTCCCCCTCCCTCCCAGAGTGACCTGAGCACCGGCAAACAGCTGTTTGGCAGAGGGGGAAGCGCTGGGGAGGGGCAGGAACACAGTATGCTCCAGGGATGAAGCGGGGAGGGGGGAGCTTGGCTGTTGGTGGGTGCGGCGCCTGCAGCAGGAGGCCCAGGAACCGGCAGGACCAAGCTTCTGACCCCGCAGCTGCCCGGCCCTGGGGCCTCCTGTCATTGGGGCCCTGTGCCAGGGCACCCTGTGTTTTAATATAAATCTGCCTATGAGGGAGCTCCAGCAGCAGAACATTGAATCTCACCCAGGATTACAGATGACACAACTCCTCACTGCACTGGATTGCACCGCAGTGTGTGAAAATGGCCTAGGTTGGTAGTGAAACTTCCAGAAACCTGGAGAGTCTTGCTCCTCCATCACCATGTGAAATAGCCACAATCTCTCTTCTCTGCAGGCTCCTTGGATTTTTGAGTCCCTCATTGCCAAAGTCACATGACCCCGATTCTTATTTTTCACATTCTGCTTTACCAGACTAATTAGAGTCTGTTGCTCCTGAATTATAGCTTCTAATTTCCCAGTGTTCTCCACACCCAGGGATTTTCCTACTCCCTCCCATTACACTGGACTCACTGGATTCCCTAGTACATAAAAACAGCCACATTGGGTCAGACCAAAGGTCCATCTAGCCCAGTATCCTGTCTTCTGACCGTGGCCAATGCCAGGTGCCCCAGAGGGAATGAAAAGAACAGGTAATCATCAAGTGATCCATCCCGTTGCCCATTCCACAGGTTGACTGTGCATTGTGTGAAGAAATACTTCCTTTTGTTTGTTTTAAACCTGCTGCCTATTAATTTCATTGGTTGATTCCTACTCCTTGTGTTATGAGAAGGAGTAAATAACACTTCCTTATTTACTTTCTCCACAGCAGTTATGATTTTATAGACCTCTCTCATTTCCCCCTTTGTCTCTTTTCCAAGCTGAAAAGTCCCAGTCTTTTTAATCTCTCCTCATACGGAAGCTGTTCCATACCCCTAATAATTTTTTTGCCCTTTTCTGGACAGTTTCCTATTCCAATACATCTTTTTTTGAAATGGGGCGACCACATCTGCACGCACTATTCAAGATGTGGGCGTACCATGGATTTATATAGCAGCAATATGATATTTTCTGTCTTATTATCTATCTCTTTCTCAGTGATTCCCAACATTCTGTTTGCTTTTTGATTGCCTCTGCTCCTTGAGTGGATGTTTTCAGAGAACTATCCACAGTGACTCCAAGATCCCTCTCTTGAGTGGAAACAATTAATTTAGACCCCATCATTTTATATATGTATTTCGGATTATGTTTTCCAATGGGCTGCAATATGTGTTATCCTGACATCTAGTACTGCTGATATCCTTCATTTAGTAATATCCCTGCTCTTCCTGTTCCCTTTCTCCACTGAACCCCCACCAGCCCATGCTTACAGTTCCCAGCTTCCCCAGGATTCTCTCTTTGTCTCTGGACCTCTCTGAGCAAGAAGCAGTGCCAGGGAGACTTGCCCTCCGTCTGGAGTCTTTGATTTCTGGGACATGGATTTACTTTCTCTGTGTTTTAGGAGCCTCTTGGAAATTGTGTGTCTGTGACATTAACCACAGTGCAATCTGGACTGTTGATCAGCTGTGTCCCCTCAGTTCCCCAGGTTGGGGTGCATGGGCGTGCGCAGCACATTTCATTAGGGTGTGCACCCAGGGAATTTTTTTTTTTTTAAGGCGAACATTTATTGAATACTCAGTCATAAGGGACATTATTTTTATTCATCAAACAAACTAAAGAAACTAAAACTTAACTAAACTTTTTTTTTAATTAACAACTAAACTTTACTTAAAAAATACAAACTTAAAAAATGAGACACAAAATACCAAATTTTTGCTGTAGTGATAACCAGGTGTATACAAAGATACAGTCAATTTTCATGATCATAGAATTATAGAATCATAGAATATCAGGGTTGGAAGGGACCTCAGGAGGTCATCTAGTCCAACCCCCTGCTCAAAGCAGGACCAATTCCCAACTAAATCATCCCAGCCAGGGCTTTGTCAAGCCGGGCCTTAAAAACCTCCAAAGAAGGAGACTCCACCACATCCCTAGGTAACGCATTCCAGTGCTTCACCACCCTCCTAGTGAAAAAGTTTTTCCTAATATCCAACCTAGACCTCTCCCACTGCAACTTGAGACCATTGCTCCTTGTTTTGTCATCTGCCACCACTGAGAACAGCCAAGCTCCATCCTCTTTGGAATAATATATGGAGATATCCTATCTCCTAGAACTGGATGGGACCCTGAAAGGTCATCAAGTCCAGCCCCCTGCCTTTACTAGCAGAACCAAGTACTGATTTTGCCCCAGATCCCTAAGTGGCCCTCTCAAGGATTGAGCTCACAACCCTGGGTTTAGCAGGCCAATGCTCAAACCACTGAGCTATCCCTCCCCCCTTTACCCAGATAATGAGCTAACCCAAATTGACCAAAACAGATTAAGGTTTCTTCATCTTCCTTTCCTAGAGACTGAGACATCGCTCACCAGGTGTTATGGACTTAAATTCCTCAATCACATCATTGTAATTAACTGATGAAGCCAATTCTTGTTCAATGTACAAAATCATGAGTGAGTCGAGGCGCTGTTGGGACTTTGTACTACTTACTTTGTTTTTTTACATGTGCTAGTTTCAAAAAGGCTCTTTCACATGAACAGCTTGTAACAGGTAAGACTGCAAAGCACTGAATAGATTTGTAAAAGGCCTGGAACATGGAAGACCGATCCGATTCCTTTAGCCAATCAAGCCACTCTCTGGTGGTGTTCGTAGTGCTACCTTTAGGAACAGATCCGTCATAACCCCGAAGCAATCCGACTTCAGCTTCCAACTCATCCAAGGACACTTTAAATTTGTTGGCAATGATTCTCATATCGTCCCTGCCCAATGTCTAAGCTCAGCAGTTTTCCCATTGCAGTCACAATTTTACAAGTGTCCTGTTCAAATTGCTGGTCAATGCCAGTAATCATTGAGTCTAGGAGTGGGTAAAATGAAGTTATTCTCTCCTGCTCCTCTTTTGTATCAAAGTGATGCTGGGACTCAAACGCGTCATCAATACGAGTGGACATTTTTCTCTTCTTAACTGGGGGAATCGATATATCATTCTCTACACACATTTTCACACTGTCATTGAAAATATTCTGGGCCACTTCACATCGCAGCCAAAAAGTTACGCAAGCTTTTCACCCTTGTCATTGCAGTAAGTAAGTTGAGATCTGGAGCTTGAAGAGCCTTACTCACTTTTACCACCATCTGGAGAATAGGGTGCATCATGTGAAGGGCAAAGATGAACTTGAATGAATTTAGTTCATGGATAAAGCCCCTGGCTTTTATTTTAGCATTAGCAAAGCGAGTTGTTTCGATAATCTCTTGTAAAACTTGTAAAATGATGGAGTAGTTTTGTTTTACAGCAGCCACTGCTTCTGCTCTGCATGCCCATCTTGTGTTTGACAGGGACTTCAAAGTCTTCAACTGGGATCCTACTTCTTGTGAAATCTTCTCCATTACTGCATGTTGCACAGGACTCCCCTCCATGAAGGCATAAAGAGTCTGAATAACACCAAAAAAATCAAAGACGGTTCTGTTTTGTTTACTTGACGTGCATGCATCTACTAGGATGAGGTTCAAGCACTGCGCATAGAGTATTTCACTGTTTCTTTCTTTACATTTCATTTGAACTCCCGCAGTACATCCAGACATAGTAGATGCGCCATGAAAACAGATAGACATCACTGATGACCAGTCAATTTTAAGAATGCCAAGGACGTCATTTAACTGGTCAAAAATAGACTGAGCATCAATTGTTAATAGTCTCTGAACAGACACAAAATGTTCAACTGGATTATGTTTTTCATTGTCAAAATACCGCACCACAATGGACATCTGTTCATGGTGTCCACAGTCAGTAGTGTCGTCGGCAATTATTGAGACCATTTTTCCATTTACCGAAGACACAATCTTTTGTTGCACAACCTTGTGTCATTTTGTGTCAAATCATTTTGGATGCGATTACTCAGATAGGTAGCATTTCGAGGAGATTGTTGCACATGCTTTGCCGTTACGGGATCATATTTTTGGAGCATATTGACAAGATTTAGAAATAAACCTTTCTCAAAACTGTCAGCTTTTTCATTGTGACCCCTGAATGGTCTCCCACCTTTCGCCAAACACAGAACAATGTCAATCGGTCGCTCCATTACACTTCGGTTATGGCACCGTTCTTCTTGTTTAGACAGATAAGCCTGCTTGTCCTCATCCAACAATACATCAATAGGTGTCCCTTCATTAAAACTTGACCATGAAGAACAGCTCAACACATGAGATTTTGACAGTTGGTGGTTTTTAAAACATTCGTTAGCCCTATGCCAGTTTTTGAATCCCTTATCAATAATTGCTGGATCAGTGTGACCTTTGTTTGCTGCATCATTAGAGGAGAAGAAACGGCAGTAAAAGCAAAATGCTGCGTCCTTTGATGAGCTATATTCTAACCATCTATACTTTTCATACCAATCGGACTGAAAACTTCTTTGTTTATTCCCTATTTTACTTCTAGGAAACATGTTCAATGTAGGCTGATAAGGACCTCTAGATAATCGAGACTGGTGTTCAAATCTATTGTTTGGAATATCACAGACCAGGTTATCAGATGGAATGTTTGATGGCTTTGAATAGGAACTACACTGACCTGAACTAAGAGACAGTCTGTTTCTGTTGGTCATTACTCAGTTGCACAGACTGGAACTGGTGGCAGCATTATCTTCATGTAAGTTCTTAACTGAGGAGTCCGAGGTATTTGCACTACTATCAGCACATTCATTATAATTCAGTTTGTCTGCTCCTTTTCTTATCTTAACAATGAACTGATCCATATTCTAAAATTAAGAGGGAGTATAATACGATTGAATCAAAACTTAAAGCCACGTGCTTGTTATGCTATTTCAGTAGAGTACATGCGACAAAGATGACAAACACTGTAGACACTGCGCTGGGCACGCCTGATGAGGCCGTTTATATAGGTCAAAGAATTTTCTAGAATAGCAGTCGTAGGGGGAGGGGAGGACCAATGGTAATGCGGCGTTGCAGTTGTGGGGATGCATGCTGCGAGCAAATGCGGGCTTTCTATATAGAGTGTATCATGCGATTAAATTTAAATTAAAACGCAAAGCCAATTTTTTTGAGACATTAGGGCATGGGTGGGCAAACTTTTTGGCCCGAGGGCCACATCGGGGTTGAAAAATTATATGGAGGGCCAGGTAGGGAAGGCCCTGCCCCCTATCCACCCCCCCACCCCCTGACAGACCCCCAGGACTCCCACGCCTATCCAACATCCCTGCTCCCTGATCGCCCCCTCCAGAGACCCCTGCCCACCCCGGAATCCCACCCCCCATCCAACCAGGGGCGGCAGGTTTGTATAATTTTTGGTGGTGCCCAAGCAGAGCTATCCCAGCCATAGGACGGATGGGGGCAACCACCCTGGACCCTGCGCTTTGGGGGGGCTTGTGCTTTAGGGGGACACAGGGTCCAGGGCAGCCTGGGGGCTTAGCGGGGAGCCTGGCACCAGCGAGCAACCCAGCCCCTGCATGCCCCACCCCACCCCTTCCCCCTCACCCCCGCCCCTGAGCAACGCTGGGAGCTGGTGGGGTGGAGCAGAGCGGGCTGGGACCAGGTCACTTGCTGCTGCCAGTGCCAGGCTCCCCACTATCTCCCCAGGCTGCCCTGGACCCCTTGTCCCCCTGAACAATGGGACAGGCCTAGGCACCACCATGTTGCGTGATGGACACTTGACAAATTTATTGGACTTAGTGATGGACATTGGGGGAGGTAGGGGGTATTATGTCATTCAGTCATTCAACCGGTAAAATAGCACACAATTTTCCACACTGAAAAAAAAAACAGTAACCTAGTTAATAATAATAATTAATAATAATAAAATCAACTCATATAATTAATGAAAAATGTGTGTATACTGTATATGAGATTATTATATGAGAAATGAAAATGAGCTTGCTTTGGGATTTTACAAGGCACTTATATCATTTAAACACATTTGGTACCCTGAGTAATGATAACACTTCTTGAAAATCACATAAATACGGATATCATGATCCCCTTCCTTCAGCCCATTGCAAAGGCGCAGGTGTTATTGCTGGCTGCCCTAGGGCTGCAGAAAACCCTATGGGCAAAACATATGGAAAGAAGAGGATCAATTTATACAGAGGGCTGAAGGGGGAGTCCCATAGTGCATTAATTAACACTTAATAAATACATCAAAATTAAATACATTACAGAGATAAGAACCTGTAATGACAACTTTACTTCATGAGAAGCTCCAGAGAAAGAAGACCTAAAGGGAGTAATGGTAGGGGGAATCCCAGGGAGACGAAAGGGGCTGGTAGAGGGAGCAGACAGAGAACAAGGGTAGAGGCAGAGTGGCTGCAGGGTTGGCCCAGTCTTCTGCATCTCCCCTGTGGGTGGAGACACTGATCTCTGTCATTGTAAGAGGGAACGATAGAATGGAATGCCCAGAAGAATGAATGACTTGAGGACAATTTCCTGAGGGACCCATGCCCTTGCAGAGCTTTTCTAGCTCTGGCATTTACATTTCTACATAGGGTGGTTTGGCCCACAGAAATAAAAATCTGCACATCTTCCATGTGTTTTTGGACCAATGGAAAAAAACAGTTACAATTCAAGTGACTTTTAAAATTCCCTATGAAATTGAGTTAACAAAATAAATGAGCTTATGAACAACCAGAAAATATACTTCTCAGGTGAAAAACTATAACTGGACTTCTTTGCAAAGAAATTGTACATTTTCTTACAGGAAAAGCCACAACCTGTCTGGAAAGGAAGAGTAGATTAAATTACTTGCCTCAGTGAAATTAAATATCCAGAGAATTGCTGTGCCTGTGATGATGATGACCGGGGTTTGCTCACCTGTGGCTCCCCCTCCCTGTGCAGTGGAGGCACAGCCAGGCAGGTCTGCATCTGCAAGCAGGCCCCCTGCCTCAGGTGCAGCTCCCATTGGCCTTGGTGGCCAACAGTCTGGGAGCCTCCTGGCCAATGAGCTGGGGGCGGGAGGGGGAAGTCAAAGGGGAAGATTGTACAGAGCTCGGGAGCAGGGGAGGCAGTGGGGAGGGGAGCTGTTTCTGGAGGCACAAAGGGGGGCTCTCTGGAGAGGGGTGATGGGGGTACAGAGGCTGGTGGGGATCTTTCAGGGGGGCAGAGGATTGTGTGGGTCTCTGTGGGGTGAGGGGGAGTGATGGACAGAGCCAGCTGCAGCCTGGGTCTGGTCTGTGGGGGAAGGGAGTGTTGCTATACCCCCCGCCCCCAGGAAGCCTCCTCTGTACTGTGTATTTTATGCCAGCCCCGGGGTGCCCATCGCTGCTCCTTTCTCCTGCCCCCGGCTCCATGTGTTTGTCTGGCCCCACAATGCCACCCCCCACCCCCCCGTCTGTGTCTCTCTGACAGTGACAGACTCCTGCTGCTCTCTCTGCCTGCAGCTCCCTCCCCCTTCCTGCTGGGGAGGCGCGGTCAGGTAGCTCTGGCACCGCCCCCCCCCAGCTCCCATTGGCCAGGAACCAATGGTCAGCTCTGGGAGGGGGGACGGAGTCAGCGTGCGGAACTGCCCTGCCTCTGTCAAGACTCTCCGTAGCATGCAGGGACACCGGGGAGTGGGGAGCTGCCCCCGAGGTGAGAGTGCCCCACATTGCCAAACCGTGGAGCATGGGCACCACGGCCCATCTCGCCGCCTATGTATCCAACCCACCCTGCTCCCTGTCCCCTGACTGCTCCCGCTCCTTATCCTCCCGCCCCCCCTAACCATGAGGCTCCTAGCAGCGTTTGGCTCAGCACAGAGCCAGACATGCTGCCCCAGAGCTCTGCCCTGCATTAGGGTGTGCCTGGGCACACCCGGCACACCCCATGTGCACGCCTATGCAGGGGTGCCTTTTACATTGCTTTACTGTGAGAGCAGCCACTCCTGGGCAGTTAACACAGTCTCCAGCATGTAACTCGCTCCCAGCAACACAGTACTGTGTGCTGCTAGTCAGCCACTCACAAATTACAGTACACCACAGGAGAACCCCAGAAAATTCTCTGGTCCCACACTTCCCTTCAGAAATGTGCAACTTGCCCTGTCCAGCACACTACTGAACAATGCCATTTCATGTGAAGTCTGTCATTTCATCAGTGGAACATGACATGCACCAGCCTTGTTATCCCAAATGAAGTTTCCAACACACATTAATCCAAACACACTGATTTGACAAAACAAACAACATTATTAACTACTTGGGGGGGGGGGGGTGAAGATTTTCAGTGACTACGGGTAATAAGGCATGAAAGTTAGAGTTAACAAGCTAAAACGGATTCAAAGCAAATGTTTCTCTCACATATGCTGAGACAGGCTGGCTTTCCTTTCAGCCAGGACTCCCCTAACCTGCCCCTGCCGCCCAAGGTCAGTTCTTCAGGAATTATCATGAGCAGAGGGAAAAGGGAGAGAAAGAGGCTCAAGCATTTTCCTCACCTCTTTTTATAATTCAGTCCTTTGTACTAGAAACAACTTCTGTTCTCAGTTGAGTTATGGTGACAGGCTGTCTGTTGTAGATAGGAGCCTCAAGTGGTCCCTGTGATGGAATGTAAATGTCTTCTTCACACCTTCCCCCTGCCGGAAAATGGCTATTTGACCAGCTCGTTTGCCTTGCTGTTTGCTGAGGAACTTCGGCTTAGGGTTGCAACTTTTTCAGTAATATCATACAGTAAAATCTGATAACTTTACATACAGTGTTGCTACCCATTTTAACAGGAGGATAATATTCAGTAGATTGTCTTTTCAAATGATACCTCACAAGCCATACTGTGATAAATGAAGGGGAGGGAGCTCCCTTTTATTAAACACCCAGCCAGCCAGTTAGCTGTAAAATCCCTGTTGGTGTCTGTTCTCTGCTTGCTTTACCTGTAAAGGGTTAACAAGCCCACAGGTAAAAAAAAAAGTAGTGGCACCTGACCAAAAGAGCCAATGGAAAGGCTAGAACTTTTTGAAATGGGAAAGAAACTTTCCCTTTGTCTGTTGTTCTCCGGAGAAGGAGACACGGAGTAGCAATGCTGTGTACGGCTTGAAGCAGGTATGAAAATTCATCTTCCATACCTAGAAGAAATGATTTGGATAGGAAATGTCTGGACAGACACAATCAGGTTTATTTTTTATTTAGACTTTTGGATCTCCTCTGTGCTATCCCAGATGCTTTTCTTTGCTTGTAACCTTTAGCTGAACCCCCAAGAAAGCTATTTTGGGTGCTTACAAAAATTAATTCTTTCTTTTAAGATCTAGCAAAAAGCCTAAGTTCCAGATGTATTGTTTTCCTTTTCGATTTTAATCAAATTTACCTTTTTTAAGAATAGGATTGGATTTTTGGTGTCCTAAGAGGTTTGTGCATGCTGTTTGATTAGCTGGTAGCCACAGCTAATTTCCTTTGTTTTCTTTCTCAGCTCTTTCCTAGAGGGGAGGTGAAAGGGCTTGAGGGTGCCCCAGAGGGAGGAATTCACAAGTGCTCCTTCCTGGGTCCAAGGGTTTTTTTTTTTTTTTTCATTTGGGTGCTGGCAGCATTTACCAAGCCAAGGTCAGAGGAAAGCTGTAACCTTGGGAGTTTAACACAAGCCTAGAGTGGCATGTATTAATTTTTAGAATTCTTGCAGGCCCCACTTTCTGCATGCGGCGTGACAGAGTGGGGATTCAGCCCTGACACATACTACATACAAAATTGATCATAATTTTGTAGAAGAGTGAGCATAGGGGTACAAACTGACACAGCGTCGGTCTATGTGTGTTCCCAGCAGATATGTGGGTATTTCAATCCATTATAAGCAGAGTGTTCAGCATCTTCAAGGACCTGGGGAGCTGGTCCTGGGAATTCACTGGTTTATTAGGTGTGACACTGTCTGAAATTGTGAGACACTTTATATTATTATTATTATGTTATTATTAATACCAATATGATAAAATTGCAATGAATATGCCATGTAAGGTGTAAATGAAAATGTTATGATTTTCCAAGTATGATAGTTTTGTTTCTATCTTTGTATCACCTTTGTATTTTGAGTTACAGATATACCCTACATATCTATATTTCCAGACTTGAGCAGTGTTTCTGGGTGACAACCCCAGATATATTGGTATCACTGCTGCCTAATCTGTTTGATGGCCCATCCACGGTCATCAGCTGTACTATGAGCACATGGAAAGGACCAAGGGGATACACCTATTAAGTCTGGAAGACATGCAGGGGTATGCCTGTATAAGGAGAATGCCAAGACTTTTCCATGCCATGTGCTGTGAAGCTTTTATTTGGGACACAGGAAGTACAAGCCACATGGCAAAAGGAGTATAAAGGACACCTGAATCATCTGGATTTTGTCTTCAATCCCTCTTCCTACCTCTGGAGCAACTTCTCTAGAAACTGAAGCCTTGACCAAAGGACTGAATGATGTGAGTGTGTTCCAGATGGAATTTCAAGCCAGCAACTCACCAATACTGCTAAGAACCAGATACATAGATTTCTGAATGTATCTGACTGCTTTCCCATTTAACAACTTCTTTCTTTCTTTCTTAATAAACCTTTAATTTAGATGCTAAAGCATTGGCTGGAAGGATGGAATTTTTGGTAATATCCAAATCTGTACTGACCTGGCAATGTGGCTGACCTTTTGGGGTCAGAAGAACATTTTGTCTATGTGCGCAGAGTTTTTAAATAACCTCTCACTGTACTGGACCTAGGTGCTGATTGGGAGTCAGAGAACTGGAATGCAATAAAGGGGGCTGTGTGATTTCTATTTTCAGCTTCTCGATAACCAGTGTGGGGGACCAGGAGCACATTTTGTGACTGGTCATTGAGTTTAACTTCAGTGTTAACCACTAGCTTTTGGAGCATCGGCTCTCCCTTTTTCAGCCTGCCCTGACCTTGGCATTTTCAGTGAGGACTACCGCAGGCACACCAGGTCACACTAAGTACTGAAGATAAATTAATAGAATGTTTTTTATGACCAAATCTTATGAAAACAACTGAACTCCTTTGTTTTCTTTCATCTGAGCAGGGTTTCCAGTTTCCAAACCTGATGTGATGTCCCAGCTGGAACAAGGGGGAGAATCATGGGTCTCAGACCTCCAGGGTTCAGAGGAAAGAGAGATCCTGAGAGCTCCCTGCATAGGTGAGGAAACATAAACCAACACAGAATCTGTAAATGTCTGAAGGAAACATCTGGGATCCCCTACAAATCCCTTGGGAGGTCTCTCAGTTCATTATTGTCGCTACCAGAGGTCATATCCTCAGGGTAACTATAGCTCATGGCTTCCTGTAGATTCTAGCAGATGCCAGGCCGTGGCTTCCTTCTTTCCCCCTGTGAATTTGGATGGGATGTGAAGGCCGAATTGATCCTCTCCTCTCTACTATTTGGGAGAAGAGTTTGGGGGAGTTCAGTTCTTGATTTTTATTTGACGTCTCTCCAGCTCTTGTTTTGATTTGGTCTTCCCCTTTCCATCCCTGTTTGAGGTTTCTGTCTCTATCACAGCAGGTGATGCAATGATATGTGAAAAAGAGGAGCAGAATTCTCAGCAGGAAAATGTTGAGCAAGTGGATAAACACAGAGCGGAAAGGAATGTGTCCAGGAGTCATGAGCAGGAAAAATCCTGTGAGATTCAGCACAGACCAGAAAGAGAGCAGGGAAACCAGCTAAGGGAGAAAGTGGGTAAATGTATTTCCTGTCGAGGAACTCAGAAGGATTTCAAAGAAACCACAACACAGCAGGAAATCCTCAGGGGAAAAAGAAAAAATATATGCACTGAGTGTGGAAAAAACTTATGTGACTACTCAACCCTTATAAAGCATCAGAGAATCCACACAGGAGAGAGGCCCTATGAATGCATTGAGTGTGGGAAAACCTTCAATCGCAGCTCGCACCTTATTAGTCATCAAAGAATCCACACGGGGGAGAGGCCCTATGAATGCTGTGAGTGTGGGAAAACCTTCAATCACGACTCGCACCTTATTAGTCATCAGAGAATCCACACAGGGGAGAGGCCCTACGAATGCAGTGAGTGTGGGAAAACCTTCAATCGCAGCTCGAACCTTATTAGTCATCAGAGAATCCACACAGAGGAGAGGCCCTATGAATGTAGTGAGTGTTGGAAAAACTTCACTAACAGCTCAAACCTTAGTAGGCATCAGAGAATCCACACAGGGGAGAGGGCCTATGAATGCAGTGAGTGTGGGAAAAACTTCACTCACAGATCAGGCCTTTTCGAGCATCACAGAATCCACACAGGGGAGAGGCCCTATGAATGCTGTGAGTGTGGGAA
>NW_020664989.1:146767-147062 GCF_002925995.2 Terrapene triunguis
TTATTGGGCATCAGAGAATCCACACAGGGGAGAGGCCCTATGAATGCAATGAGTGTGGGAAAAACTTCACTCACAGATCGCACCTTATTATGCATCAGAGAATCCACACAGGGGAGAGGCCCTATCAGTGCAGTGATTGTGGGAAAAGCTTCACTAGCAGCTCAGACCTTTCCAAACATCAGAGAATCCACACAGGGGAGAGGCCCTATCAATGCAGTGATTGTGGGAAAAACTTCACTAACAGCTCTGCCCTTTCTAACCATCAGAGAATCCACACAGGGGAGAGGCCCTATGA
>NW_020664989.1:147072-160887 GCF_002925995.2 Terrapene triunguis
TTTCTAACCATCAGAGAATCCACACAGGGGAGAGGCCCTATGAATGCCATGAGTGTGCAAAAACCTTCAATCAAAGCTCGCACCTTATTCGGCATCAGAGAATCCACAGAGGGGGAGGCCCTACGAATGCAGTGAGTGCGGGAAAACCTTCTCTTAGCACTCAGCCCATGTTAGCCATCAGAGAATCTGCAAGGGAGATCAAGACGATAAAAACCTTTAGGGCTATCAATAATTTTTTTTTTCTGTAATACTTTGCCTGATTCACGCATAGTAACTTTTAAAGCTGTTTCAACAGTTTGCAGCACCGTTATCCCTCAACTTGTCCAGATGAGGGGCCCATTTTGACCTTTTGCAGTTTGCCCTGTTTTGAGGTGGACCCATTTGTCCTTTCTATCAGCTCCATTGTCCCATAAGTAATTCGAGTGTGCCCTTCCTATCAGGAGCCAGGGAGCATCACGTTTATACCATTCCTCCTGTTGCAACATTATTGTTAGAGTAAGCAATGATACAGATCGTATCATTGCCAGTTTTTTCTCATGTTGCTCTAGGTTGTGCTGAAGAGCAGTTATATTGGGAACTTTTCAAATTATATTATTTAAATAAAGAGGAGCAGGGGCAGGAAAAAGTATCATTTCAGCCTCTGTGACACTGGAAGGAGATGGGGTGACTCAGAGATTCCTTCCCTCCCCATAACAGCAGAACTGTTACCTTTTGTCTGAGCTATGCAGAGTTTATCTTCATCACATTCTATCCGTCCACTTCTCCAAGTGTCGTGATGAAGTGGTCTTAGTTGTCTTTGCTTAGAGATGATACTTTCACTTCTTTAATCCTATACTAGAGTCGCTGTGACTGGAGATGAAAGTGTCAAGGACCTGGAAGGGAAATTCAAATGGATCCCAAACACAGTGTGATCATTTGGAATTTAAATCCCAGGTTCCATCTATTGGTAACGCCACTTCTAACAAGGTCGTTGTTTTGTCCCCCATTATGGGGATGCTAGGATACTAAAAAAATTTGTAAATAACATAGCTGACTATTGAGACAGTGCTGAATGAAGCAGGTTTGAATCGTTCAGAGGGGACTGTGATGGGAGAATCTCTTGTCCTGATTCGAATAATCAGATGTAACCTGCTCTGGAGTTTCACTTGACACTTTCATTGTCATGTATTCTGTCTCTCGGTGGTATGGGTTTCTATCTTTCCTGGAGGCTCTTTGGTCACCCAATTGGATATTAGTTCAGTTTGATAGGATGTAGCTCAGATTTTTGGAGAAATGAACATTTGCTAAAGTCATCATTTTTCACTTCAATTTTGATTTTCCCCACCCCTCCATAATGACATGGAAAAAGTTCAGGTGCAGTTCTGTCAACAGGAGAGACCTCTCCAATTTACTGGAAATGCTAACAAAGAAACAGTGGTGATTTAAAATCTCCACTCAGAAATGGTGAATAACAGCAGAAACCCAACTAATTGGAGGAAGTGCATATGATCAGAGTGTAGTTCAATTGTTGAAGTCAGTATTGTCTCAGATGATCTGGGGAAAGTATTCCATGGTAAATGGTTTTGAACTTGGCAAAATGTCCATGTATTTGGTTCCCAAAGCATTTGTAACCCAGGCCCCATAAAGGTCTCTACTAGCTAATCCTATGGTATGGGAGCTGCTGCCCTTCATGGCACAGATGTTGAGGAAATAGAAGTGTGGGTTTTGTTTAATTTATCCTTTGTAGTTGCTTAAAATATGTATACAATTAAATCAGTGTTGGAAATCTAATAGCTGCAGAAAAGTAGCTCTTTTTGAATAGAAACTCCAGCTCTGGTAACTAACAGAGATTCTGATCCAGGCCTGTATCCAGGCCCATGACTGGAACTGTGCCACCAAATTAAAGAAAAGCTGGGCATGTTTTGTTAAACCATTCCTCACTACCACTGCTAAGATTTGGAATGGTTTTGTAAAGGATTCTACTTCAGAGAACTGTAAATGTACCTTAACCAAGGCCAAAGATTTGAAAGAACTGGGCTTTAAAGAGTACACACCCAATTCTTGCTTTCCACCCCAGTAAAGGAAGCTGTGGTGACCAATGACCCAAGGAAAATTGTTTGTACTACTCCACTTCCTAGTTCAGTGTCACTGATTACAGTTCCAAAGGATACCAGGGTTAGATTGAGAACAATTATCCTTCACCATTTGGATCCAAAGAGAGAGCGCTTCATAGGACACTCCATCCCCATGGATCCGAAACTGGCTGCCTGATTAGGTAACAAGGACTTTCAGGCTATAGAAATGATAGTAACTAATGAGGTAACGAATGTGTCAGGCTACAATTTCAGACTTCAGGATACACACATGTTCTATGGTTTTGTGTCTGACGCTATAGCTACACAATAAAGCTGATGTTGGCACAGCTGCCTCAATGTAGCTGCGCTGCTGTAGCAATGCTATTACAGACGCTCCAAGCCAATGGGAGTGATCTCTCCTTTGACTTTATTAGTATCCTTCACAAGCGGCGGTGGCTATATTGGAAGGAGAAGCTCTCCTGCTGATGTAGCGTTATCTACACAGGGGGTTAGGGCTTTGTAACTATGTAGCTCAGCGGTGTGGATTTTTCACACCCCTGAGCAATATAGTTATACCAATCAATGTCTTTAGTGTAGACCAGACAGTTTTCTCTCGTGTTTTATGCATTTACATCACTTCTCCTCTGCGTCCTCCTACTTTGAAAGATTTAAAGTGTGAAAAGAGAGGTATTTTTCCTTGTGATGCAAACATTCCCACATTGGAGATCACTTCCACAAACACACATGGCAGATGAACCAGAGATATATGAACTCACAGAAGTGGTTGGGACCTATGTTGGGACAAACCATAATTTGAGCCAAGGTTCAGTTGTTGGCAATGGGGATATATATTACAAGAATTTGTAATATTTGAATATGTTATTGTTACCAATGAAAATGAAGTTATAGTTGAAGTTACTGGTTAAAGAGTAAGAGACTAATCATGTGATAATCTGAATTATTTTGGAAAACTGAAAGTTGACTTGTTTATTGTTTTGTTAGTCATACAGGAAATGATGGTTAATCTTGAAAAGTTAATTTGATTTAATTTACCGCCTGTAGTGTAAGAAGTTCTGGTAGAAAACCTCACTCCAAAGGTTGGGGTCAGAGAATTTGTGTTAGAAAGAGTGTATAAGAGAATATTGACCCAAGATATATTTTAATTTTTTGTGTTTCAAATAGAATTTTGTTTGCTTAGCTTCAAAGTCAATTTCTATTAAAAGGAAAACTACACAAGACAAGTTGTAAAACGTTTTGCCCACTTAGACAGATTGGGAATCAAGTCAAGACATCAATTCTGATCTTGACCCATCTCCCTGTAGGTGAGAAAGCTACTAGTATGGAGGGCTGAGCCAGCTGTCCGATCGCCTAGTTCCTCAACACTAGCTACAGCTCTTAGTGCCCTTCAATGCAAAGACTGAGAGAAATGGAGAGTTCCAACCGTTGACATTTTAGTAGCTTATTGTTCCTTTCTCTGTTTTTTGTGCTGGCCTTTCTATTATATCAGGGTGTGTTCAGTGCATCTGTGACAAGAGCTCTTTGGTGCCAATTGGCAAAGGAGTCAGAGTAATTCACAAGAAACTCCTGTCTCAGACCTGACAACTCATCACACGAATACACTGATTTTATTATATTTATCCAGGAAGCTTAGCAGTGAGATCTACTGAAAAACTGTAAATTATTGTTACTCCTAATCACTGTCAGAGGTCTGTATGAATCATACTGAAGGACTAATGTAAGTACATGGAAAATTATGTCCATATGGTATTGTCATGAAAGTGAGTCACCCCAATCATAGGTCTTGGTGGGGACGGCCCATTCCAGCGGGAGGGAATTGTCACCCCTCCCTTGCTAACCAGTTATGTGATGTATTGCTCCATTGTCAACCATTGCACCAACCCAGAAAAAACAACAGAAAACTATCAAAGACTAACTATAGACATTTAAACTCTATGAAAGTGAACAGAACGATATAACAATGAGGAGATCATCCTTTCTGTTAATAAAGACAAAAGACTGATTCCATTTATGACAGGTTGGAGAAAAACGTTCTGGATCCATTCACCAAAAAAATCCCTAATGTTGTACCAACTTAAATAAAAACTAGCAGAATCTTATAAGAGGGACATGGCAAAGAACCACATTTATTGCAAATACAGGCAAGAAAAGCAACACAATACCAAATTACTTATTTCTAGTTATAACCCATCATTAGACACACCCACACATGCATTCATTCCTAAGAGTTCTGCGAGGTTGTTATAGTTACCAACCTAAGAGTTGCTCATGCCAAGTTACTGGCCAGGTAGCCTGGACACGAGGGTGGAGCCGAGCCTTTGTCCGATGCACATCAGATGCTCCTGGAGGATGGTAGCAGAGCCAGATTCAACATCTTGTTATTTTTACTCAGTTCTTATAGAGATTTTCTCCCATGCAAGCCTATGGAGGACGCTTTGTCATGCAGCTGTAACCTTTGATAAGATAATCAATCAGCATGTAGCACCTCCATGACGCCTGGGGGGGGTTATCTTGTATATCTTTGTTCTTCAGCCATTTGGCCGTCTTGTCCGGTGATAACAGCGGGGGTTCCGGCTTGCCCTTCGGGGTCATCCGGTCACCTTTGCCTTGCACATTCTTCGGCCCAACGACGCGAGAAGCTATAATGCTCAGGCTGGCACTGGTACCTCTTTCATCTCCTATTTTCCCATGCATATATTCACACAAACACTCTTATTCTCTATTTCTTCTACCTTTACATCTACTTCCTACTTTCCCCTTTAATCACCATCCTCCCTTTAAATCCATCTTCTAACTCTTCCACTAAATCAATTAACATAAAGATAGGAAAACAAATAAAAACATAATAAAACATTCAAGAAAGGCATAGCCCTTCAAAACCACAATAATTATCGAGTAAGGCTTTTATCTTTTCCCTTTTTGATTTAACTATTGCGATTCTGGCTAACACTAACGACGAGTGGTTCTTCATGAAAGGCAGGACCGTGGCTCCTAGGGACTACCAATCACTGCAATAGACTGAAGTGTGAGGTGAGAATCTACTTAGATAGGAAAGGTAACTATTAAAAAGTGTAGGTTGCATTTTGTGATTTTGTTTAGTTGGTAACGGTTGGTTTCCATCAGTCACATTTTGTTTCTGTTTAAATCTCTCTCCTTTGTTAAATAAATTTCCATTTGTTTAATAACTGTACTCAAGTGCTGTGTGTGATACAGTAGCAGTGGTCAATAGTAAAACTGGTAACCTGGGATATACCATTGCTTTGGGAAGAGAGGATCTGGGATTTCTCTGAGTATCTAAGGATCAGGGCTGGACCCAAGAGGGGGACACACTGAAGGAACTCAGGGGTTAGGGGGCCTCTGTTGTCAACTGGCTGGGCTGCTGTGGGTCAGAGGAGGGTGCTTGAGTGCCTGACAGGCTGGGTGAGTTTGGTTGCAAACATCCAGCTGCCAAATACAAAAGTCCCTCTTACGAGTGGCAGGTGGCAACAAGGAGACTCACAACCCTCAGCACCCTGAGAAGGGTCACTATGTGCATCTATGTTGATCCACCTGTCAGATACACACAGGGAAAGCACCCTATAGCATAGTTCTCTGAATAAAATTGCCCTAAAACTCTGCCCTATGAAATAATGGAACATCTGCTCTCTGCCTTTGAAAGCATGTAAAGAATCCAAGCGCTGGAGGGTAGGGATTGGGTGCAGTGTGACCTAGACAAATTGGAGGATTGGGCCAAAAGAAGCCTGATGAGGTTCAACAAGGACAAGTGCAGAGTCCTGCACTGAGAAGGGAAGAATCCCATGCACCACAACAGGTTGCAGATCCACTGGCTAAGCGGCAGTTCTTCAGAAAAGGACCTGGGGATTACAGTGGATGAGAAGCTGGATATGAGCTCGCAGTGTGCCTTTGTTGCCAAGAAGGCTAATGGCATATGGGGCTGCATTATAGGAGTGTTGCCCGCAGATCGAGGGAAGTGATTATTCCCCTCTATTTGGAACTGGTGAGGCCACATCTGGAGTACTGCATCCAGTTTTGAGCACCCCACTACAGAAAGGATGTGATTAAATTAGAGAGAGTCCAGCACAGGGCAACAAAAATGATCAGTGGTCTGGGGCACATGACTTATGTGAAGAGGCTGAGGGAACTGGACTTAATCTGCAGAAGAGAAGAGTGGGCAGGGGGATTTGATAGCAGCCTTCAATTACCTGAAAGGGGGTTCCAAAGAGGATGGAGCTAGGCTGTTCTCAGTGGTGGCATATGACAGAACAAGAAGCAATGGTCTCAAGTTGTAGTGGGGAAGGTCTAGGTTGGATATTAGGAAAAACTATTTCACTAGGAGGATGGAGAAGCACTGGAATGGGTTACCTAGGTTGGTGGTGGAATCTCCATCCTTAGCGGTTTTTAAGACCCAGCTTGACAAAGTCCTGGCTGGGATTATTTAGTTGGGGTTAGTCCTGCTTTGAGCAGGGGTTTGGACTAGATGACCTCCTGAGGTCTCTTCTGACCCTAATCTTCTATGATTCTAAGTAGCTGTAAGTGGTCCCCAAATGTTTCTTTGTGTTCACATCTGTACAGATGCTGGGAATGTCGATGTAGTTGGGGATTGGTCCTGCTTTGAGCAGGCAACAGGGGATGGGTCACTTGATGATTACCTGTTCTGTTCATTCCCTGTGAAGTACCTGTCATTGACCACTGTTGGAAGACAGGACACTGGGCTAGATGAACCATTCATCTGACCCAGTCTGGGTGTTCTTATGTTTTATGTACAGGAATGAGGCACTTAAAAGCCAAAATGGGGGGAGGGGCTCTAAATTTAAATCAGTTTTAAAGAGAAATGTGTTCATACACAGTGAGACTTGTATGGAAGAAATAACTAGTGATCCCCAGCTCCTTCCCCAAAGCCTTAGGTGGGGATTAGCTGCCAACAGCTGCGGCTGCTGTTCTGAGGGGAGCGGTATAAGCTATCTGCCTGTGGATGCAGCCCACCAGCTAGTTCACCTGGGACAGATGATGAGTTGCTGGGCAGGGATGCTGCACCGGCTGGGGTCTGAAATATGAATAGGGATCTAAGGACTCTACACTGGCCTCCAGTGGGGATCAAGGATGCTGAGGCAGTGGAAACTCAGCATCACAGTCATCAAGATTCAAAGCTGCTTGTGGGTGCAGAGGAGGGGGATGACTGTGCTGGACTCTTGGTGCATCCCCTTAACTACTCTCCCACGACAACCTGGCAGTCCCCAGCTTTGTCGTTGCTCTGTGGTTCTGTTCTCTGTGGGAAGGGATTTCTGGGAACTGGTATTTTCAGCTGCATTAAAGAGTCATAAAAGAGAAGGAAGAATTAATGTCTTAGAAAAGTCTGTTTGTGTGTGTTAGATGGATGGGAGGGTGTCCAGAAATCAGTTTGCTCCTATCTCTTTTCTCTGGGATTTCCTTTAGAAAAAGCTGAAGCAGGGAGCAAAGTTCTGTTCTCTCTCAAGTTTGAGGTCAGGACATTCAGATTATGACACTAACACACTGCCAACTGTGCTAAGAAGGCTTTGAAAGACTTTTGGCTAAGGGCATGTAGGACCCTCTTACTCAAATGACTGGGGCAGGAAAGGAGCCAGGGATGTGCTGGGAGAAACGGGGAGATCTGGTGCCTTTCCTGTCAGCTTTCTCAACACCAAAGAAACCAACTCCACTTGCCATTGAACAATCCACATGGGACTAAGAGCAGTACTGGGGGCTTTCTCCTTGCCACTTCTTCTGAGGTGGGCAGGCATTCTGGAGGCCTTTCTAGAAGAGAATTGGGAACTGAGTTCAAAAAAACAATTTGAAAAGTGGAAGCTCAGGTTTAGACTCATTTATTTATAATATTAAATAATCCTTCAGTTCTACTGTCACAATCAATACAATAGCTTCAGCCTGATAGTTTCCCGAAGTGAAAACTTAACTTCTCTCCAAAGGGAGTTGAGAGAAAGCAATTTTCAGAGTCCAAGAGAGACAAGGCAGGTGAGAGTAAGAGTTCCCCAGGTTAACTGGGCAGGAATGATGTCCCTAGCCTCTGTTTGCCAGAAGCTGGGATTGGGTGACAGGGGATGGATCACTTTATGATAACCTGTCTGCTCATTCCCTTTGGGGCACTTGCCTTTGGCCATTGTCAGTGGACAGGATACTGGGCTTGATGGACCTTTGGTTTGACTCAATATGGCCGTTATGTTCTGTGAATAAATATTTCCTTTTGTTCATTTCAAACCTGCAGCCTATTCATTTCATTTGGAGACCCCTCCTACTTCTTGTGTTATGAGAAGGAGTAAATAACACTCCCTTGGTCCTTTAAAAGATATTATGTGACATCCCCCCCCCCCCCCCGCTTGACTCTCATGTCCTGGGACCAACATTGATACAACACCACCACAACAAACAAGGTTAAAAGTCAATGCACATGGGAGAAACATCTTGTGTTTCATTCCTTATGTACTGGTCCCATCGTGTGGCCATTTCCTTTTCCTCCTTTCTGTTAAAAGCTTTGGTGTTTTGCACAGAAACATTATTTCCCCAGGAGAGACCTAGGAGTGGGGTCTGCATTCCTGTACCAAACAGTCACTAGAAGGGGGCAGACAAAGGCCTTTAGGACAAGGCATCCATCACTATCAAAAAATCATCTCCCTCCTGCAGGTCACTGGCAGCCTGAATTTGTTCCTTATCCTCCTGGAGTCTGGGGGCTGGACTCAGCACTATCCAGCCCCTCTGTATGTAGCAGGAACAAACACAAACCTTGGCTTTAAAACGAGCTGTTCCCCTTCCTTCTCAGGGAAGATTTTTCTATGATTGAAGTTGAGCTTCAGTTCCCCTCTCCTAGGGGCAGGTTGGGTGGGGGGCCAGCTCCCAATGAGATCTGTTTTCACCTTTGCCCACTTTCAGTCACTCTGGGATCCTAACTCTGCTCCTGGCTGTCAGGCAGCCTCCAGCCCATCCACCCTGCTTAGTAGTTCTATGGTCATGTGTCACCACCTTTGATAGCACCCATAATGTGCAGGAAAGGCATTCCCCACTGGATGCATTGGTGGTATAGTGGTGCGCATAGCTGCTTTCCAAGCAGTTGACCTGGATTCAATTCCCAGCCAATGCAATAGTGATTTTCCTCATTTGTTGTTTTCTTGTCTGGAAGTGGTTTAATTTCATTCACATTATGTTATAATCACATTATCCATAGAATGAGACAATAAATGTGTCAAAGCCCAGCAGGTCATACAGGATGGAGACACACAAGGGGCTGGAATGTGACATCTGCGAAAGACAGAACGCTTGGAAACCTGCATCTCCCATCCCCTTCCTTTCCGTGTTATGATTCCAGCTGTGTGCGATGTTTGCATGATGTTCCTGCATGATGGAGAAATAAAGTTTTGGGTCAGTTTTTGCTCCTGCAGATTCCTTTGCTGTTACAATTATAATGACATGAACAAAAGGGAGGACAAATAAAAATGAACTCAAAATTGCAATGCAGTTTGGGAAAGAGAAGATCACAGTTAAGTCAAACACTTCAAAATAAAAAAATAATACTAAAGAGCGATGGGGATGGGAAATAGATCAGGTATGCGGAGATCCCCTTGATATTTGAACTCACGTTACTAGAATCGAAGTTCAGACTTGACACTGTGGAAAACTTGCTGCTGCCCGTCTCTTTTAACACCTCTGATGAGCAAGATCAAGTTGGGACACCTGTTTTGCTTCAATCATATATTCTCTCTCTGTGTTCTCTGTCTCTTTCTTCTCCCCCCATTTCTTGTCTCCAATGTCTGTGTCTTTCTCCACTTGCTCCCTCTCCCCCTGCCCTTTCCCAGGAACTCACACTCTACAGCATTTAGGAAGAGCCAGAGCTTCCATGTTCTGCAGATGATCCTGTGTCAGAGGACGTGTGACCCAGGTCAGAACCAGTCACCAGAACAATATGACCCTTTGTGAGCGACTTATCTGCCTACTCCGCAATTTACACCTCCCCCCAACTAAAGGGGGGTTACAGCTCTGACTGAGAGGCCCCACAGGAGAAATTTCAGCCCAAATACAAATTTGTGTGAAATGTTGAGAAGTGAAGAGCCCCCTTCCCTTCCCCCCAAATCCCCAGAACTCTAGTGTCACGCCCATGGTACCAGCAGAGGGAACCCAGTGAGATGGGGTTACAGAATACAAGGAGGGAGGGAGCAGGGGAGAGAGGTGACAGGGAGTCTCTCTTTTTCCTTCCCTCTTCACTTTCTGTTCTCTTCTCTTCCAGGAACTGCAGTCACAGCAGGGAGGAGTTTGTCTCATTGTAAGGGATCCGTGTCTGTCCCAGAGGTCACAGAAGTGACAGATTCTGTGACCTCCTGCAACCTCTCTGACTTCTGCAGTGGTCACTGTGGCTGACTCCAGGGTTGCACAAGCAGCTGGCCCTGGGGACCGCATGAGCAGTGGCCAATGCGGCTGGCCCTGGGGACCTGCTTGAGCAGCGGTTCTGAGGGTGGCCAGAGCAGCCGCAGCTTAGTGGCCCCCGGCAGTGGTCCCAGCATGGCCGGAGCAGTGGCTGGCCCCCTGGGTCTCCCCCCTTGGCAGCAGCTGGAGTGGCAGCAGGCCCCCAGGGCTTCTCCCTCGGTAGCTGGTGCCACAGGCCCCCTAGTCTCCTGCCCCATAGCTGGAGTCGCAGATCCCCTGGGCTCCCCTCCTCAAGATTCAATGAGGGGTATTTATGGTATAAGTCATGGACAGGTCACAGGCAGTGATTTTTTGTTTCTTGCCCATGACCTGTCCATGACTTTTTCTAAAAATACCAGTGATTAATTTGTCGCCTTACTCATTATCAATCAAATAAATCGAAATGCTTCCACCTGCAAGTGGATTTAGCCCAGGACCCTCAGAGTCAGCAGCTGTTACACCCCCACACCCCCACTGAGCTCTCTGGTCAGGTGTCCTAACACCGGCAGCCTCTTGTTTAGATCCTAAAATAGCATTTTTGCATCGGGGGGCTCAAATTTTGGACTGGATATTGTAGCTCCACCGTTATTTTATTGAATTGCTTCACAACAGCAAGTGTAGAAAGTCTCCTAAGGGCCAGGCTCTCTGCCATGGAAACAGCTGCCACTGCTCTCCAGGAGTCTGTGCGTTCCACCCAGCAAAGTACAAACCTCCTCTGAACTGAAGGGGGGTTAGACCAGGACAGGGTTGGTAACACAAATACTTCAGACTGTTAACCTTAGGTCCCTTTCTTTCTTTAACGCAGGACATCCCAGTCAACTGTTAACCATGGTGTTATCTTCATCTTAAAATACCTCTCTGTACATTTAACAGAGGAAGTGAAACCCCCTCCCACACATGGCTCTCTGTTAAGGAGTTGTACCATAACTGCCCCTGGAGACTGTCTCATTTTATACTCTTAGAGCTTTTTCTCTTCAAACCCATCCTTATCCTAATCTATGGGCTAACCTCCGCATTTCAGAGTTTAGAACTTATTCTCATCACCCTAGTAGGGCACTTCCTATGTGAATTAGACAAAGTAAGTGGGGGAAGCTACATGGCTAATGAAAACCAGTGCTCCAGGTGAGGCCTGAACTCACACCTAGAGGAGTATTTCCTGCTGCACTAGCCAGTTACAGCACTGTAGGTGCTTCTTAGATAAATTTGGGCAGTAGGCTTTTACCTGTGTCTGTGGTTAACACCTTTAGCTGGTAACTGAAAGGCTGATGGTTAAAACCCAAATAAAGATGGAGGGTTTTTTTAGTGATGTGAATCCAGTACATTTTAACAGGAAGAAAACCTCCTCTATTTTGGTCTAGCCTTATTTGACTCCTTCTGCCCATCTTCTTCCTCCCCTGTCAGTGTCTTTCCTTCCCCACTGGGGATATGCAGAGATGAGCCCTGGTCAGTCTGTGTCACAGAGAGTCTGTATCCCATAGAGCAGTGGTTTTCAAACTGCGGGTTGCGAGCCAGTACTGGGTTGAAGAATGTAAGGCACTGGGTCATGGCAGCTCAACTCAGCACCGCTGACCAGGCCATTAAAAGTCCCATCGATGGTGCTGGTCAGCTAAGGCAGGCTAGTCCCTACCTGTTCTGACACCGCGCTGCACCCCAGCTCCACAGTGCCTGCACCCCAGCTCCACAGTGCCTGCCTGCCTGGGAGCCGGACCTGCTGCTGGCTGCTTCTGGGGTGCAGCATGGTCCGCAGTGCCGGGACAGGCAGGAAGCCTGCCTTAGCACTCCCGCTGCGCTGCTGACGGGGAGCCACCCGTGGTAACCCCCAACCCCGTACCCCCCCCCCCCGCTCCAGCCCTAAGCCCCCCCCACCTGGACCCCCTTCCTGCACCCCAAACCCCTCATCCCTTGCCCCACCCCAGATCCTGCACCCCCAGCCCAGATCCATAACTCCCTCCCACACCCCAAGCCCCTGCCCCAGCCTAGAGCCCCCTCCCACACACTGAACCCCTCATTCCTAGCCTGAACCCACAGCCCTCACCCCCACACCCCAATCCTCTGCCCCAGCCCTGAGCCCCTCCCACACCCCAAACCCCTCATCCCCAGATCCATTGGATCATGGGCATCAACAATTTTCTTCAACTGAGTCACCAGAAAAAAAGTGTGAAAACCACTGTCCTAAGGAATGTGGGTGAAGGACTCCGGCTGAGAACTGAATTAACTCCACTCACCTGAGTTAGAAACATCTGTTTCTTTCAAGTAGATAGTGGGAAATGGGACATTAATTCAGTCTCAGGAGGCAAGGAAGAGGCTTCATGATCTTGATCCCCAGGAAGGGAGAAAGGAAAAGGCCAGAGCTGCCTTTAGTCCCAAGCTGGGATCTCCTGGAAGGTGGAAAAGTCCCTTGGTCACTAAAGATCACATGGGATCTTGCTGCTCCAGATTCTCCAGAGTCCTGGGTGCGGGGAGGGGGTCACTGCACAACGTGAAATGCAAGGGAGAGGACCCTGGAAGGGAAGGGAGGAACAGAAAAAGGAGAGGAATGAAACAGGGAGAAAACTCCTCTTCTCCCCTTCCCCTCCCAGCGAGAAAAAAGATCAATGGGGAAACTCCCCACCATGAAGGGCAGAGAACACAGAGACATTCGCCAGACACTGAGCAGTGATAGACTTGTTGCCTCCTATCCCAGTGACAGCAAAGAGCGACCAGAGCAGGAGGTGTGAGCTGCTGTGCTTTCCTTCACAGATGCTGGAATAATTTGCAGCACAGAGATCTGGCTCGGCACTGATCGGGCGGAAGATTTGCTTGCCCCTGTGGGTGGGGGGGTCCTCAGGAGAAGAGGCTGAGTGGGGGCAGGGCATGGGAGCAGAGCACAGGTGGGGCCATGGGCTCAGTGCTGGTGGCTCCCCCACTCCTCGGGGGGTTCTGTCCAAAGGCAGCGGCCCAGCCCCCCTCCAAGGGAGGTGCGTCACATCCAGCATTTTTTGCCCCGTTTGGGGAAGCTCAGCCTCTCTGAGCCTCTTCTACTCGCCACCCACGCTCAGTATCACTGGTAAATACGGTCAGATGAGCCTCGGGGGCCTGGGGTGTGAAATACCTGGATGAAACTGGCTGCCTGAGCCCAGCTCCTCTGCACTCAGGGGAGCAGTGAGAGGGGGAGGGGGCTGAGGGAGTAAATCCTCAGAAATCTCACCCCTGGGTTTTTAATCTCAGGGTCCAGCAAACAAGTCCCTCTATGTGTGATGGGAGGGGCTGTGAGGGGGAGGGTCCATGTGGGAGTCAGTGTGAAGGGAGGGGTTGTGAGAAGGAGGGCTATGAAGTGTCT
>NW_020664989.1:161287-193342 GCF_002925995.2 Terrapene triunguis
GAGATTGGCTTTAAAATCATGAGATTATATAAAATTAATAGATTTGGGGATCTTTTTATTTACCTTCTGCTTGATGAGCCTTTAGGGCGCACTGGGGTCATATTTTGAATCTTTCTCCACAGTCACAAGGGCTAGAAACGTACTGTGTCTTTAAGAGCAAAGGCTGAAATCATCACATCTCCACTTGACTCCAGAAGCTGGGACATTAAGGAAAACAATTCTCATGAGACTCAAGACAAAATCATTAGAGTTGGCAGCAGTGAGTCAGACTGAGTCTTTATTCTCCGGGATTCCCTGGAGCAGGGGTTCCCAACCTTTTCCTTTCTGTGGCTCCCGCCCAACATGATATAAAAACTCCACAGCCGACCTGTGCCACAACAACTGTCTAACGCCAGCCCTGCTTCCTGGTTTATTTTGGTGGACCTCCCCCCCCGAAACCTGCTCGCTGCCCCCGGCTGAGAACCAGTGCCTTGGAGCTCTGTTTAGAAGGAGGGCGAGAAGCTGCTGCCTTTCCTGATGGCCAAACTCAGGCCCTTAGAATGGGCTATTCCTGCACTGCCAGCGACACCAGGAAAGCTCCCTGAGCAGCTGCCTGTCCTCAGGGACGGTCTAAGCCTGCAAGGTCCCAGGGGGCAATGGAGCAGCTGGGTCAGGCTGGGAACCTTGATTCCCAAAGAACTGCCCTAGCTCCCTTCTCAGCAGCAAAGAAGTCAATTCCCCCCACCACTGATGAATCAGCCTGGAGCTACATGCAGTGCTGGGGGTTTCTCCTTTCACTCCTGCTGGGGACTGCTGGGATCCCAGGGGGCATTTCTAGAAGAGCATTTGGAATTGAACTGGGGGAACCAGCCTTTCATTACAGAATGCTCACGTTCAGAAGACATCTTTATTTACAGTTTTTTATAATATGATATAATCCTTCAATCCTAGTGTCACCATCGATAACATGGCTTGTTCTGCCTGGTAGTTTACCAAGGGTAAAACTAACCATCTCGTCAAATACAAAAGATTGTAGATAAATCACCTCTCAGAGTCAATGTGGGGTAATCAATAGGCAGACGGGGGGCCAAATAGCTTTTGAATGGGCCCCAAAATCTTTTTATTTACTTATTATCATTATTGTTACTTTTTATTATTATTTTCTCTGAAGTCTGGACCTTAACCAATTTTGGACCTTGACACAAAATAATGGATTACCCCTAAGAATGGTGTTGTGTTCCATTCTTTATGTCCTAGTGCCGTCTTGTGGCCATTTCCTTTTCCCCTCCTTTCTGTGAAAAGCTTTGGGTTTTTTTTAGAAACTTTATTTCCTCAGTACATGCAGGCAGCATGTACCAAGCACCCACTAGATTAGAAGGTGACCGACAAACACCCTTAAGATGAGGCCACCGTCCCTGTCAAAAAAATCATCTCCCGTCTTCACTTGAGTGGCAGCCTGAATCGTTCCTTATCCGGGCAGAGCCCAAGGATTGGAATCAGTGGCAGCAACAAACCCTTCTGTACGTAGCAGGAACCAACCCAAAATGTGCTTTAAAAGGAGCTGTCTCCTTCCTTCTGGGGTAAAATTTGTCATTATGGTCATCGATTTTCATTTCCCTTCTCTGAGGGCAAAGATGGGGTTGGAGCCACCTCATGCTGGGATATAGCGCCCATGTCCGCATCTGTCAGTCACTCTGGGAACCTTTCTTTGCTCACAGCTGACAGGCTGCTCCAGCCTCTCCAGCCAGCTCCTTAGTGCTGGGGGTGTGTGTGTGTGAATCATTTGGCAAGCATAAGTGGCACATAGGAGAGGTACTTTTGGCAGATGCATTGGTGGTATACTGGTGAGCATAGCTGCCTTCCAAGCAGTTGACCTGGGTTCAATTCCCACCCAATGCAGTGATGTGATGTTTTCCTGGCTGCGAATTGGTTTAATTTCAGTCACATTGTCTCAGTTTATCAATGGAATGAGAGAATTAATGTCCCAAATCCCAGCAGGTCATTAATCACACAGTGGAGGAAAAAAGGAGCAGGACTATACAGTGAGCTGTTGGAGTCATCCTTGTATTACAATGTTTGGTTTATTTTATTTTTAAAAAAATATTTACTTCCCTCTCCCTTTTAGACTCAGAGCCTTTAAGGTCAGTGGGCATGTGAGGAAGTTGTCCCTTCTGTAAACCATGCCCTGAGTCTGGGCTATCAGGAGCCCTCCCACAGAGCAGGGAGCCCCCAAACGACAACTTGAAAATAGGCATGTGAAACTAACTCCTGCTCTCCCTGACAGGGCCTCCTCTAGACCAAATAGCACCCCAGGCAAGAAGTGCCCTCGGTGCCCCCCCCATATTTAAACCTTTAAATACCTTATTTTTATTGCATTTGTAGCTCATTTCATTATTTTGATACACAATTTGGATGCATAATTTTCTCTGTCATATAAGATGATAACTTTGCATAATAGGATCTGTAAATCTGTATTTATTCATGCCATATATAAGCAAATAAAACAAATTCATTTCCTCTAAGCATATAGACACTTTTTAATTTGAACAGTAACTGAAGTGTACTAATATCTAGACATTGAACTGTCACCAGCACAAGGTGGACCAGTATTAAACAAAAAGAACAGGAGTACTTGTGGCACCTTAGAGACTAACAAATTTATTAGAGCATAAGCTTTCGTGGGCTACAACCCACTTCTGTACTCCTGTTCTTTTTGCGGATACAGACTAACACGGCTGCTACTCTGAAACCAGTATTAAACAGTGTCACAGTAAGAGACAGCGTTAGAATGTTAATCCTAGTGCTTTTTTTCAAAGGTTGCTTTTCTTGCCTTTCCCCTCATGAACTGAAGCGCAGCATTAGAGCGAGCCAAAACTGGCCAATGGCATTTTCAAGTGACAAAATAGCAATCGATGTCAGTCTCGCATGGGCCATCGTCGAATGAAGATATGTTTTATTAAGCCTGAGCTTCGAGGCGAGGGTGGCTCTGTCCACCTACTTCCGCTGTGCTGCTGAGCAGTCAGTAGGTGAAGCTGGAACAACAGGGTCGGGCAGCAAATGGCAGCAGGACTCTTGCTGCCAGGGTGTAGCTGCCCAACTTCCTCCCTAGGTGCCTAGGTCAACTCATTGGTTCGAAGGGGTTGAGCTGAAGGCCTGGTGACTTAGTCCACAGGGAAAGCAGGTGAAGCCAATTCTCCTGCATGTGGGGGAGATGGCTGCTGAGATTTTCCCTTCCTGCTCCCTGCACCCCAAAATTGCTGTTGGCCACCAAGACGAACCTGGAGAGAGGAGCCAAAGGGGCTGGCTCTGTCCATCTCCTTCCCCTGCGCTGCTGGAGCCCAAGTACCTGGCAGCCAGCAGATGAAGCCAGGACAACAGTGGAGGCAGGACTCTTGCTGCCAGGGTCTAGCTGCCCAAAATATATACTGTCTTCCTCCCTGTTCCTGTCACCTGACACCAACTTCCTCCCTGTCCTTCTGGGCCCCAGTCACCTTCAGCCACCATGTAACTCAGGAATAGGGCGAGGAAGCAAATCAAGCTGAGCAATGCAGGCAAAAATTCATCTTGCCTTCATGGGCCGCTCACAATGATGTCCTTTTTCTGTGCCACGGCTGACAAAAACATTTAGGACAGAGAAGCAACAAGCCCGAAAGATGCCCTCCAAGTGCTGAAATAGCTCAGTTGCAAGAACATAAACCTGAGAATCTAGAGGTTCATGGTTCAATCCCAGGCTTTGGCATGCTCTTTGTGTACCAGGGTGGGCTGTTTTCTAGAAGTGCAGTGGTACCTCTATCCACCACAAATCCCTCATTTCAGGCTTCCCAGCGGGAAAAAACAGCGTGGGCTTGTGCACCCAGTTGGTCCACCTGAGCTTTCTTTCTTCTCTTGCTCTTTCTCAGCAAGGGGAAAAAAAAGAATCTCTCCTTCAAGCTGGAGTCACAAGGGCAACATAAGGATGATGACTTCCTGAGTGCCGGCTCCAGTCCTTTGCTCTATTAGCCGACCTATTGAAGGGCTGCCACCACTTTCTCCAGATTTGCCCGTTGGTGTGTGCCAGGGCAAGCGCCAGCCAAGTGGATGGAATTTGGGGGGAGGAGCAAGACAATGTGACAGAGTTTCTGTACTGTAGTTGTTATCATGTTTGTCTAACACACAAAAGAGCTCTGGTTCAAAATCAGGCAGAAATAGGAGAGCTTACTTTTCCCAGCTCCCCTAACTGTCCATCAAGGTGCTCCTCCTTCTGCCACTGGCCTGTCCCTGGGATATGCCCAACCCCTGCAGGACAGAGGCTGGTGAAATGAGCTGAGAAAGCACCTTGGCATCAGCCGGGGAAAGCTAGATGATCTAGGCCAGTCACCTTTTGGAGGCTTGTGGCTTGGCCTCCTCTGCCCTTGGAGGTTGGCCTATGGAGGCCGGCTCTTCCTGCTGGCCTCCTTTGCGTGACTTGCCAAAGGAGGAAGTGAGGCAGAAATGGGGCAAAAGAGGAAAGTCATGCTGAGGAAGGCACAGCAGAAGCTAAGCACCTCAGTGCAACTAAGTGGGGATAGTAAAGTGCCACCATTTGTTCTGCCAAAGCCCGGGGAGGTGCGGTTGGCTGCTGGGAGGTAGAATCCTGTGCCTGCCTCTTGGCTTCCCAGGGGTGGCTACTTGCAGCCCAGGAGAAGAAGGATGGATCTGGGTGAAAGGAAGACAAGCAAAGCTATGGGAGGAAATTTGGGTGTGGGGTGCGGGCTCTGCGCTGGGGCAGGGGTTGGGGTGCAGGAGGGGTGGCGCTTTCCTCAGGCAGTGCAGCTCCCAAAGCGACCAGCACACACAACCCTCCAGCAGCAACTCCTTGGTGGGTGGGGCCAGGGGGTCTCCGTGGGCCACTGCCTGCAGGCACTGCCCCCACAACTCCCATTGGCCCCAATTCCAATGGGAACTGCGGAGTTGGTACTCGGGGCAGGGGCAGCATGTGGAGACACTCCCCCACCCCGAGGGGATGCCAGGACATGCTGACCATTTCCAGGAGCGGCATGGAGGCAGAGAGGGCAGGGAGTCACCTTAGTGCTGCTGGCACGTCTCTGCACACCCATTGGTGGGAGGGGAGCAGAGGGCCTCCATGCGCTGCCTGGGATGGGGACAGAGCATGGAGCTGCCTCCCACCCCTGGACAGGGGCGCTCAGAGATGTGCCAGCAGCCAGCCGCTTCCAGGAGGAGCCTGAGGCCACCAGCCTAAGCCCTGCTGCACTGCCTGCCTAGACTCAGGACCAGGTTGTCAGATGAGATTTGTCCTGCATTTTGGGGGTCCCCTGTCATTGGGAGCCCTGTGCCACCACACGGTTTGTTTAATGGTAAATCCACTCCTGGCCTGCTACAGCCCTCCGCTCTACCATCTCAGCTATTGAAGGGAAGCTTATTTGCAACTGCTACTGCCTGTTCCTCCAAGTTAACCTATCCATGCACAGTTTTGCAGCAGTAACACACTAGTCCAGTAAGTCAGAGGTCGATGGACTGACACCGTTCTCTGATAGCAACAGGCCCCCTTGTTTTTATTCTGGACCTTCAAGCGTGGCAGGGGCTTGCAGAGCAACAAGCGCCTGGCCCCTGAGGTCAGGGACCTGCTGAAGCTGCATCCCGCTAGGAAGGTCCCTAGCACTTCTCGTTGGCTCTGATGAAGTCAGAGGGCACTGCCATGGGAGGTAAGTGCCTCATTGCCTGGCCTGAGGCATCGGTGTTTCTTTGTCCCCTTCTCCTACCCAGAGAGGCAGGCAGCCGCTGTGGGGACATGCGAGCGAGGTGCTCAGGATATCGGTCAGCTAGGTCTGGCTGGCAAGGGAAAGAGCCAAGCCTTCCATCTCAGCCTGGCATTGGCCCACATTGCTCTGTGCTCGGCCAGCCATGGGAGGTGGGACTGTGGCTGTAGCTCAGGCTTGGGCCGCCTGGCCATGCTTCCCTAGCAGGGTACGCCACAGGCAAAGAGCTGGGCACAGTCTACATAGTAGCGGGTGAGAAGGAAGGTGGAGCCTGCACATCTTGTGGGTTTCTCCCTCGCTACTCAGGCAGAAGCAGGAGGGGAATGACAAGGTCCCGGCTGAAGATTTTGCACTTGGACTGGAGGATTAAGCCTGAGGCCCTGGCGTTGCTGCTCGGACATGGGGTTTTGTTGTGCTGCCCCCATGGTTGCCCGTCCACTAGGTCAACACATTGAAGCCAAGGGGACCGGCTTGGAGGCAGTAAAAGGGGCCATTTGCGGTAGCCAGCAGTTCTCAAGGAGCAGCCGACATGTACGCCCTGAGTGCCATTCCCCTCTGGGCGTGGCCCAACTTTGTTTTGGTTTGTCAGCATGAAAAGGGGTTTGCTTATGAATCTGACAGTTTTCAAAATCTAACCTTCACTGCTGTGCCAGGATACAGGGTAGATAAGCCTGATTTATCTGCACTGGATTATTGCAATCTGAGGCCTCTCCGTCCTTTTTGGTTGCACAGACCAGTTTGTACCCTGAATTAAATGTGAATCATCATGTCCACTATTTCTCAGCCCATATCTCAGGTGCAGCCGTGGACCCCAACAAGTGTGCCTGGTATGTAGAAGTTTTGGGGTCTCCAATTTTGGACATCGATAGAAAACCCCCTCCCCCACCAATGGTTCCCATTACATTGCTAGTCCACAAACCCACTCCTCTCGGCTCCAGTTTTTCAAAGGGTATGTCTACACTACGGGATTAATCCGAATGTACAGAATTCGATTTTTGGCAACAGATTGTATAAAGTCGAATGTATGCGGCCACACTAAGCACATTAATTCAGCGGTGTGCGTCCATGTACCGGGGCTAGCGTCGATTTCCGGAGTGTTGCACTGTGGGTAGCTATCCCATAGCTATCCCATAGTTCCCACAGTCTCCTCCGCCCATTGGAATTCTGGGTTGAGATCCCAATGCCTGATGGGGCCAAAAACATTGTTGCGGGTGGTTCTGGGTACATCTTCCCCCTCCCTCCGGGAAAGCAATGGCAGACAACCGTTTCGCGCCTTTTTCCTGGGTGAACAGTGCAGACACCATACCGCAGCAAGCCTGGAGCCCGCTCAGCTCAAGACAGCAGTCATGAACATTGTAAACACCTCGCGCGTTATAGTGCAGTTTATGCTGAACCAGAACCTGCAAAACCAGGCGATGAGGAGTAGGCTACGGCAGCACGGCGACAAGAGTGATGAGGACATGGACATGGAATTCTATCAAACCGCGGGCCCCGGCGCTTTGGAGATCATGCTGTTAATGGGGCAGGTTATAGCCATGGAACGCCAATTCTGGGCCTGTGAAACAAGCACAGACTGGTGGGACCACATCGTGTTGCAGGTGTGGGATGATTCCCAGTGGCTGCAAAACTTTCGCATGCGTAAGGGCACTTTCATGGAACTTTGTGACTTGCTTTCCCCTGCCATGAAACGCCAGAATACCAAGATGAGAGCAGCCCTCTCAGTTGAGAAGCGAGTGGCGATAGCCCTGTGGAAGCTTGCAACGCCAGACAGCTACCGGTCAGTCGGGAATCAATTTGGAGTGGGCAAATCTACTGTGGGGGCTGCTGTCATGCAAGTAGCCAAAGCAATCACTGAGCTGCTTCTACCAAAGGTAGTGACTCTGGGAAATGTGCAGGTCATAGTGGATGGCTTTGCTGCAATGGGATTCCCTAACTATGGTGGGGCGATAGATGGAACCCATATCCCTATTTTGGCACCGGAGCACCAGGGCAGCCAGTACGTAAACCGCAAGGGGTACTTTTCAATGGTGCTGCAAGCACTGGTGGATCACAAGGGACGTTTCACCAACATCAATGTGGGATGGCCGGGAAGGGTTCATGACGCTCGCGTCTTCAGGAACACTACTGTGTTTAAATGGCTGCAGCAAGGGACTTACTTCCCAGACAAGAAAATAACCGTTGGGGATGCTGAAATGCCTATAGTTATGTAGAGTGGATATCAATTACTCTCTGAATTCACACGTGGGCATGGTCCTCCCCTCCTCTTGCCCTGCCCTCGGTTGCTCTGTGGCATTTAAGCCTTTCCTTAGAGCTGTCAGCAACAGCTGCCTCTGCTCTAGGGCCCAGAGGAGGAAAGGTGTGCTGGGCTCCAGCCTGGGACTCTCTCTCTCCCTCCTGCCCTTTCCTGACTATTAAGCCTGGTCCTGGTACTGCTCCCCTTAAGTGCCATGTGGGCAAGAGGAAGAGCGTGGCAGCTGCAGGTACAAGGACCAAATTGTGGGCATCGGATGAAGCAGCAAGAAACACAACCATCAGGTCAACCCGCAGGAATCTCTTGCCAGACTTAAATTCTAGGGCCCCAACCTATTGAACCAGCTAGACCAAAGCCCTAGCTCTAGTTGGCGTCACTCATGCAGCAGGAAGGAAAAAACTCACTCTGGTACATCTTGGAACAGGGAAATCAAGCATATTGAGCTCCAAGGCTTTACAGCAAACCAACACAGCACCAGGAGGTCCTACTGAGATTGAACGCAGATTTCAGGATTCAGAGTCCTGAGGGCTGATCATTACACCATGGGACCTGCAGCTACTGCCATTTCAGGTCTCCTGTGAGACCCTCAGCTGGTCGGTTTGCACTCTGCACTCATTGCTGTCCTCCAACTGCTTCCTCTCTCAGGACTTTCTCTCCTCCATTTCTGCTGCTCTCCTCCCCTACACATTGAACCCAGCCCTTGTTGCTGCCGACACTAACTGGCAGAAGGGCCTATAAGTCCCCTGCCTGTGGAGAGGCCAATGCATGTGGTGGGCCATAGGCACCACAGGTTTTAACCCTGTTTGCTTCCTTGCCCATGTCTCTTACTTAGATTATGTGGAAGTACACCAATGGCTGGGGATATGAATTTGTTGGCACAGCATTGTGCAGTGGGCTTCCAAGACAGCCTGTAATTCAGCAAGGGGTTTGCAGCTGGGCCTTGGCCTGGAGGCAATTTTCTCTCCACACAGCAGATGGGGGATGCACTGGGACCAGTTTCTGGCTCTTTTTTGTGAACTGGTTCCCCGTGAGAACACACCAGAGATCACTGCAATCTACATAGGTGACAACCACCTAGAAATATTCTCCAGGCCCCAGCTGATTTGGAAAGTTAAACATGATATTGCACAACATAGAACTATGGGGCCAGGTCCCATAGAAAACAAAGAGAGGAGAAGAGCAGGAGATGGGATAGAAAAAAGCAGCTGGAGAGAACCAGGAGTGCAGTGGACAACAGGGGCAGCACATTTTGAAATTTTGGGTGGTGCCCAGAATGACCAGAGCCCCCGCCCCAAACTGCACACCCTATCTGCCTAAGGTTCTGGGAGGGACTTTGGGTGGTGGGAGGAGATCTGGGGTGCAGGAGGGGTGCAGGGTGCAGGCACTGGGAGGGAGTTTGGGTGCAGAAGGGGTGAGAGGTTGGGCTCTGGGAGGGAGTTTGGGTGGGGGAGGGGGTTTGGCGTGCAAGCTCTGGGATGGAGTTTGGGTGCTGGGTGCATGCTCTGGGCTGGGACAGGAGGTGTGGGGTGCAGGAGGGGGTGAGGGGTGCAGGCTCAAGGAGGGAGTTTGGGTGCAGGCTCTGGGAGGGAGTTTGGCAGCAGGAGGGGGGTGTGGGAGGGGGGTGGGGGGGTGCAGGCGCTCAGACAGAGTTTGGGTGCTGGGAGCAGGCTCTGGGCTGGGATGGGGCTGGTGGTGCAGGAGGGGTGAGGAGCATGCATTCAGTCATTTCATAGGGCAGAGTTTTAAGGCTATTAAGATTTGTGGAACAATTTTTCCTAGCATCTTCCCTTTGCAGATTTCAGAGGTGTTCACACACTCACACCCACTGAGCCACACAGTTACACCCCAATCCAATAGAAAGGCCGGGAGGTCTCCAAGTTCATAAAAAGAAACAGAGAAAAAAATAGAAAAAGGAACAAAACATTTCTAAGATTATAAGGGGTTGGGTCTCTGCACCTCTCGGTCTTTGGATTCACCTGGAGTAGGAACTGTAGCTGCAGTTTAGGAACCAGGTACTGGCATAGATGCTCCAGCACTTAGGGCTAGCAGGCTTTTCAAGTACAGGGAGACTAGTGAAGGTTGCATAGCCTGTAGACGTTGTGCTTCATTCCCCAGAGGGGATCAGTCCTGGGATCCTGGCAGTCAGTCTCTCTGAGGGTATGTCTACACTACGAGAGTACTTCGATTTTACTTAAATCGAATATGTGGAATCGATATTACAAAGTCGAACGTGTGTATCCACACTAAGGACAGTAATTCGACTTTGTGAGTCCACACTAACGGGGCAAGCGTCGACATTGGAAGCGGTGCACTGTGGGCAGCTATCCCACAGTTCCCGCAGTCCCCGCTGCCCATTGGAATTCTGGGTCGAGCCCCCAATGCCTTCTGGGGAAAAAAATGTGTCGAGGGTGGTTTTGGGTAACTGTCGTCATCCAACCGTCACTCCCGCCCTCCCTCCCTGAAAGCGCCGGCGGGAAATAAGTTCGCGCACTTTTCTGGTCAGTGACAGCGCGGACGCCACAGCACTGCGAGCATGGAGCCCGCTGCGACCATCGCTGCAGTTATGGCCGTTGTCAACACCTCGCACCTTATCATCCACCTTTCCCAGAGGCAGATGCTGAGAAATCGGGCGAGGAGGCTATGGCAGCGCGGTGAGGACCTGAAGTCTGAGAGTGGCACAGACCTGTCACAAAGCACGGGACCCCGCGCCGAGGACATCATGGTGGCAATGGGTCATGTTGATGTTGTGGAACAGCGATTCTGGGCCCGGGAAACAAGCACGGACTGGTGGGACCGCATAGTGCTGCAGGTCTGGGATGAATCACAGTGGCTGCGAAACTTTCGCATGCGGAAGGGGACTTTCCTGGAACTTTGTGAGTTGCTGTCCCCTGCGCTGAAGCGCAAGGACACCCGGATGCGAGCAGCCCTGACTGTCCAGAAGTGAGTGGCCATAGCCCTCTGGAAGCTTGCAATGCCAGACAGCTACCGGTCAGTCGCGAACCACTTTGGCGTGGGCAAATCTACCGTGGGGGTTGTTGTGATGCAAGTAGCCAACGCAATCGTTGAGCTACTGCTGTCAAAGGTAGTGACCCTGGGAAACATGCAGGTGATCATAGATGGCTTCGCTGCGATGGGATTCCCAAACTGCGGTGGGGCTATAGATAGAACTCACATCCCTATCCTGGGACCGGACCACCAGGCCAGTCAGTACATTAACCGAAAGGGATACTTTTCAATGGTGCTGCAAGCACTGGTGGACCATAGGGGACGTTTTACAAACGTCAACGTCGGATGGCCGGGCAAGGTTCATGACGCTCGTGTTTTCAGGAACTCTGGTCTGTTTAGACGGCTGCAGGAAGGTATTTACTTCCCGGACCACAAAATAACTCTTGGGGATGTGGAGATGCCTATAGTGATCCTCAGGGACCCAGCCTACCCGCTAATGCCCTGGCTCATGAAGCCCTATACAGGCGCCCTGGACAGTGAAAAAGAACTCTTCAACTACCGGCTGAGCAAGTGCAGAATGGTGGTGGAGTGTGCTTTTGGACGTCTCAAAGGGAGATGGAAAAGCTTACTGACTCGCTCTGATCTCAGCGAAACCAATATCCCCATTGTTATTGCAGCTTGCTGTGTGCTCCACAATCTCTGTGAGAGCAAGGGGGAGACCTTTATGGCGGGGTGGGAGGTTGAGGCAAATAGCCTGGCTGCTGATTACGCCCAGCCAGAGAGCCGTGCGATTAGAAGAGCCCAGCGGGACGCGCTGTGCATCCGGGAGGCTTTGAAAGCTAGGTTCCTGAGTGAGCAGGGTAACCTGTGACTATTAAGTTTGTTTACAGAGAAGCTGAACCTGCCCCCGTTTCTTTACCCGGTTAATGTTCACTATCCTCTCCAGTTACATACCCCGTTCACCCCGTTCCCCCCTTCCAACACACGTTTAAAAATAAAATCACTTGAAATTTGTTAATGAACAGTGTTTTCTTTATTACTGTTTTCGCGGTAAAGTGTTGAACCTGGGACGCAGACTGTGGTGGGGAGCGGGTGTAGTGTAGTGATGCAAAGGACGCTTCTAAACTCGAGGAATGACAGGCTCCTGCTCCTAGAGCGGTCCGCACTGGTGGACTGGTTGTTTCAACGGAGACTGCCACCCCTCCTGTTTGGGACTCTGTGTGTGGGGCCTATGTGACTTTGTGGCAGGGGGAGGACGGTTACAGATCCCCTGCTGCGTGGCTCTGTGATCCAGGATAAGGACCGCTGCATAAGATCTCTAACCGCCCTCCCCCGCCACAAAGTCACATAGCCCCCCCACACACAGAACATGAAAACCACCTCCCAGACTGACCAGAGTAACTAGTGACTGCAATGTGTGTGTGCCCTGCTGCTGAACCTGCCCCCGCGTCTGTACCCTGGTAAAGGTGACTGTCCTGTCCAATTACCAACCCTCTTCCACCCCTTCAAACAGACTCTCCTCTAAAAGAACATGATGGAAACAGTAATTAACAGAAACATATTTTTTATTAGCAACTACACATGAAACTGGGGGATGAAACTGGGACGGGGGCTTGGGTGAGGTGGGAAGGAAAGGACTTATCAAATTTTGGGGAATGAGAGCCTTCTGGTACTTGAGCAGTCTGCAGGGGTGGAGTGAGAGTTTTCACGGACTCTGCCGCCCCTCCTTCTTGGGACTTTGGGTGGGGGGGTATGGGACTTTGTGGCGGGGGAGGGCGGTTACAGATAGACTGCAGCGGGGCTCTGTCCTCCTGCCTCCGGTCCTGCAGAACATCCACAAGGCGCCGGAGTGTGTCCGTTTGCTCCCTCATTAGTCCAAGCAGCGTTTGAGTCGCCTGCTGGTCTTCCTGCCGCCACCTCTCCTCCCGTTCAATGTGTGATCGGTGGATTTGGGACAAGTTCTCCCTACACTGGGTCTGCTGGGCCACCTGGGCTCGGGAGCAGACCATAAGTTCCGAGAACATGTCCTCCCGTGTCCTCTTCTTCCTACGCTTAATCTGCGCTAGCCTCTGGGAGTGTGATGCCAGGCTAGGTCGGGAGACAGTCGCAGCTGTGGGATGGGAAAAAGGGAGTGAATTCCTCACAAAGATACATTTTTTGGTGAACAAAGAACATAGTCTTTCTCTGTGAACAAGACCATGCACAGCACCTATCACATGCACACTCAGGACAAGGTCGAATTTTCGGCCTTCGCATTCAGTGCCTGGGGTCTTGCAGTGCAGACCAGACAAGCGGGGCAGGACAGCGGAATTTGGGTAGAAGGCCGACATGGTAAGCCGTAGACTTGTGGCTGCTTAAAACTTTAATAATAGCACTGGCCTCCTTTCACGTTCAAAGCAATGCTCCTAGCGTTGGCCAGTTCCTGCTGCCAGCAATCCGGCCAGCATGAACTCTGCCCCTGTCCCACCCCCTCGCAGCTGTCCCAGGGAAAGATCCCTGTATGCTGCCCCTCTCCCGCCTCCACCGCGTGGCTGTAAACCGCCGGTTACAGTTCTGTAAAGGAACAGGCAAGCAGTCCCAATACTAACATTCCCCTACCTAATTCAAAGCAGGTCACCATGAGCGACATCACTCTGATGAGGATTTCAGAGACGGATAAAGAAAGGATGCTTCGGGAAAGCCTGCAAAGACCAGGGCCGTATGCCGCCATGCTCTGCAAGGCGATGATCCCCGAGTACTTGCTTGTCTCCTGGCACGGAAACGTTTCCTACCACGGAGGACCCAATAAGGCCGCTCTCCCCAGGAACCTGATGCAAAGGCTTTCCAATTACCTCCAGGAGAGCTTCGTGGAGATGTCCCAGGAGGATTTCTGCTCTATCCCCGGACATATAGACCGGATTTTACTGTAGCTGCACTGGCAGGGATTAAACAGTAGAGCGCCTAGGGCAAAACAATCATGCTAAAGTGGACTTTGTTAGATTTTTTTTCAGTAGTTGCACTGCCAAGGACTGAAATGTTAAGCGCCTAGGGCAAAGTAATCATGACAAATCCATTGTTAATATTGTTAATATTCCTGTTCTGTTAAAAATAAATGTTTACATGTTTAAAACACTTACCGACTGATCCTTCCCCTGATTCTGTGTCCGGGTTAACGCCTGGGGACGGTTGGTAGGGGATCTCTGTAAGGGTGATGAAGAGATCCTGGCTGTCGGGGAAATCAGCGTTGTAAGCGCTGTCGACTGCCTCGTCCTCCTCATCTCCTTCCTCATCTTCCCCGTCCACTAACATGTCCGAGGAACCGGCCGTCGACAATATCCCATCCTCAGAGTCCACGGTCAGTGGTGGGGTAGTGGTGGCGGCCGCACCTAGGATGGAATGCAGTGCCTCATAGAAACGGGATGTCTGGGGTTGGGATCCGGAGCGTCCGTTTGCCTCTTTGGTCTTCTGGTAGCCTTGTCTCAGCTCCTTGATTTTCACGCGGCACTGCGTTGCATCCCGGCTGTATCCTCTCTCTGCCATGGCTTTTGAGATCTTCTCGTAGATCTTTGCATTCTGTTTTTTCGATCGAAGCTCGGAAAGGACGGACTCATCGCCCCACACAGCGATCAGATCCAAGACTTCCCGATCAGTCCATGCTGGGGCCCTCTTTCTATTCTGAGATTGCATGGCCATCTCTGCTGGAGAGCTCTGCATCGTTGCCAGTGCTGCTGAGCTCGTCACGATGTCCAAACAGGAAATGAGATTCAAACTGCCCAGACAGGAAAAGGAATTCAAATTTTCCCGGGGCTTTTCCTGTGTGGCTGGTCAGATTATCCGAGCTCGGACTGCTGTCCAGAGCGTCAACAGAGTGGTGCACTGTGGGATAGCTCCCGGAGCTATTACCGTCGATTTCCATCCACACCTAGCCTAATTCGACATGGCCATGTCGACTTTAGCGCTACTCCCCCCGTTGGGGAGGAGTACAGAAGTCGAATTTAAGAGACCTCTATGTCGAACTAAGTAGCTTCGTTGTGTGGACGGGTGCAGAGTTAATTCGATGTAACGCTGCTAAATTCGACATAAACTCCTAGTGTAGACCAGGCCTGAGGCTATGTCTACACGGGCAGAGTTACAGTGCCAGGAGTTACAGTGCCGCTCAGAGAGCGCTGAAGGGAAACTGCTATTGTGTGTTTACACTGTCAACTGCCTGCACAATAGCGTGTTCACACTTGCGGCACTTGCAGCGGTATTCCGAGCAGTGCACTCAATATCCCACTGAGTATCTCTTCCTCTTATGCAGCTAAGAGTTGTGGGAAGGTGGAGGGGGTTGCGGGGCATCCCGGGTCCTGTCCCAATGCCCCGTGATGCATTGCTTCACATCCCAGCAATCCCTGTGCGTCCGTTCACATTTGGTGCCATCTTTCAATGGTTTGTGTGCTGCGCATTCTGCCTCTTCGGGCATCAGGAATGGATCCCACACTGTTGACCAATATGCTGCTCGCTCTTATTAACACATCACAAGTGGCAGTGGAGTTATTCCTTAAACTACAAAGGCAAGAGGAGTTCAACATTGATAGCACCACATGTAGTATCTATGACATGAGACTGCTTATGGCATTCATGGAGGTGCTGACCACAGTAGAATGCCACCTTTGGGCTTGGGAAATGACCACTGAGTGGTGGAATCAATCGTCATGCACATCTTGGATGACAAGCAGTGGCTGCAGAACTTTTGGATGAGGAAAGCCACATTCATGGGATTCTGTGATGAGCTTGCCCCAACCCTGCAGTGCAAGGACACGAGAATGAAAACTGCCCGGTTATTGGAGAAGTGTGTGACAATTGTGTGTGGAAGCTGGCTACTCCAGACTGCTACCAATCGGTCGCTAATCAGTTTGAGGTGGGAAAGTCGACCGTTGGACATGTGTTGACAAAAGTGTGCAGGGCCATTAATTGCATCCTGCTCCGAAAGACTGTGACTCTGGGCAGCGTGTATGACATTGTGGATGGCTTTGCACAAATGGACTTCCCTAACTGCAGAGGGGCGATAGATGGCACATGTATTCCAATTCTGGCACCAGACCAGTCATGGAGTACATAAATCAGAAGGGGTACTTCTCTGTGGTTCTCCAGGCACTTGTGGATCACCCTAGGCATTTCATGGACATTAATGCAGGCTGGCCCGGTAAGGTGCATCTTTCAGAACACTGGCCTGTTCAAGAAGCTGAAAGCAGAGACTTTTTTCCCGGAGCAAAAGATCACCGTAGGGGAAGTCAAAATGCCCATTGTGATCCTGAGAGACCCTGCCTACCCCTTAATGCCGTGGCTTATGAAGCCATACATGGGGCACATTGACAGCAGCAAGGAGCGGTTCAACAACAGGCTCAGCAAGTGCAGAATAACTGAGTGTGCTTTTGGCCATTTATTTGTGAAGGGAAGGGTGAAAGCTTCACTCAGGGCTGGACCACAGAGGCACAGCACCTGGAGGCTGAATTTGAACAGCCAGAGACCAGGGCTATTAGAGGGGAAGAGCGCGGGGCCATAGGGATCAGGGATACCTTGAGGCAGCAATTTGAAGCTGAAAGCCACTAATAGTTGTTGCTATGTACAGCAGGGCAGTGCTTGTAATGCTAGGAGGGGATTGTAATTGGGGCAGACAATGCACTATGAAGGCTTAAGAAAATTGCCTGCTGCTTGGCAGGGCTCTGTTTGCTTTCAACTAATGGAATAAAGATTGCTTTCAAACCAAAACTATTCTTTTATTAAAAAGCAACCACCGGAGGAGAGACAAACAAACAAAAACACATCAGCACTATGAGGGATGGGTAAAATGTTACATGTCTTGTCTCAAGTAATTCTCCTCTTAAAAGAAGATTTATTTTAAAATTTATTAAAATAAATTCCATTTTAAATAGAAATAATTACAGTCCATAATGGGTCTCTCTTCTCATACAGGCTATTTCTCTCACATATTCCCCCACTCTAATTCCTTTGGAGTGAGGTTTTAATTTCAGGATTAGCCACCATTTCCGATAGAGTAGGAGGGGGCAGGGAGAGAACTAGAAGAAAACCCGAATCATATTGTAACACTGAAAGTTATCACAGAATCAGCCTCTTACACTATTTACACTAATTAACTTCAGGTTTAATTTCATTGTTGCTAGTAACAATTTATTCAAAGATTACAAAATATAAACCTATAGGGCAGTTTTCTCTTAATTCTCTTAATAATTTACCTGGGCCACAAGTCACCATAGTTTCCATCTCTGGGGTGAAAATAAACCACTCGTACCTGCAATTTCTATCTGACTTCTTGTCAAATCTTTGACCTTACTTGGAGTAATTTTACACTTCTCTAGCGTAGAATAATTCACCAACCATACAACATATCAGTAGTGATAGTAAGGTATAACTCCCCAAAAACGTCCTTTTATTTCTTTAATCTGGTGGCACAGGTTTAAATAAGGGACTAAATTCAGGTGTGGCTTAGAATCCCTGTAAAACACCAAATGTCAGGTATCTATTAAAAATAGGTATCTTTCTGCAGCTATATCACATTCAACACGGACTTCATTTTCTACACATTTGCAGCACCTCCCAGGGGTGAGCTGAACAGAAATGTCACTTTCATTTTTCCCATCTCTACCTAGATTGGGATTGCATTTCCCAAATAATAGGCATCATGTACCTGATTAGGAAGGAGATATCTTCAGGAGCGACCTCCTGCAGGGCCTGGGCCACAACTGCTTTGGGAGCCAAATGCATGGGTATTTTGCTTAGTTACAAGTCACTTACTAGGGAATCCTCTTCCCAGCCCTTTACTGACCTTACTAATTGAACAACAGCAGGATTGGGATGGTGATGGGGAATAAGGGAATCCCTCTGATTTACCCTATCTTCTTCTCTTGTTACAGAGGGTGAAATGACATTTTTCCCTATCCGTGCCCTGTTCCTGCTCTTGGTTATAGTTCAGTATATTTTAAGTGAGGAAAATGGTAGTAAAAATATCTCCTCTGCAGCACAACCTGGAGCAACATCAGAGCAACTAGGAATGAAACAATTTCTTCCCGAATGGGGAACTTGATGACTAACAATTGCTTTGAAATGGGGGAACAGTATAACTGTGATGCTCAGAGTTCATTTAGACTAGGAAAAGTGATGGAGTTTAGGTCAGGTCAAGGGGAAAGCTAATGCAACCACAGCACCCAGCCTGCACCTGCTCTACAACTATAATTGTCTTTTTACACTAAGATCACTAACTTGAGCAGCCAACGCCATGTACAGTCCTAGTAGATGTAAGGCACAGGTAGTTTTTGCCTCAGTGTACTTATTGGGATGAAACCTCTCACTCCCACCTGGAGCTGATGAACATTCCTGGCTGGAGGGACACATACTCCTACGACTCAAAAGGAAAGGAGTGGATAGTAAAGATCACAGGACTGACCCCAAAGAAGGGTGAGCTGCAAAAGGCAGAAGCAGGCAACTCATCTGGGGGAGCTGAGAGACCACACTGAAGATGGTGCAAAGATCACTCTGTGGGAATTAACAAATGTGATTTTTTTTTAAAGAAAAATCTTTGGCCAGCCCTAGTCAAGGCACTTATTAAAGTTCTCTCTCATGTGGCTTTTCTGATGTCTGATAAGGGTTGAGCTCTGATTGAAACTTTTCCTGCACTCAGAACATGTGTAGGGTGTCTCTCCTGTGTGAATTCTCCTATGTCTGATAAGGTTTGAGCTCTGATTGAAACTTTTCCCACACTCAGAGCATGTGTAGGGTCTCTCTCCAGTATGGGTTCTCCAATGTCTGATAAGGGTATAGCTCTGATTGAAGCTTTTCCCGCACTCAGAATATGTGTAGGGTCTCTCTCCTCTGTGGATTCTTTGATGTGTGAAAAGGTCTGAACTCCCACTGAAGCTTTTCCCACACTCATGGCATGTGTAGCGTCTCTTTTCCAAGTTGATTCTCTCACGTGTAATAAGGTCTAAGTGGCTCCTCAAGTTTTCCTCTAGCATCTGCTGAGTCTCACAGGCTTTTGCTTTTTCTGGGAGTGCACAACTCCCGGAAACATTCCCTTTGCATCCTCCTGATAACATCCCATGTGGTTCTACTTGCTCAGCATCTTCCTCCTGGGGTTTCTCCTCATTCTCACTCACCATCCCATCACCTGATGGGAGAGAGAGAGAATCCAGACATAGGTCACTCTCTGTGCCAGAGAGAAAGGAAATCTCAGAGACAGGAATCAAAAAAGGGATGAACAACCCAAAATAGTTGCGGGAGACATCAAACCTATGAGGAACTGATCTTCCTAAACCCTTCCCCAGAGGAGAGAGAAAGGGATCAGTTTTGGTCCGCATCTCACCAGAACACTCAGGGGAAAGTGAGATCGGGGATGGACCTGCTGCCAGTTGTCAGTTAGGATAGGTGGGAAGCCATGAGTGAAATCTGCCTAATGATTCCACATCTGTAGGGAACAATCCTGAACTTGGAGAGCTCACAAGGTCTTTGTAGGGCATCCCAAATGTTTCCTATATTTACAGACAGTTTTTGAGTTGGTTTAACCAATTCCCTACCTGTGCAGGCAGTTCTCGGGAGCACTTCTTTCTCAGAGCCCTGGAAGTCTGGGACCCACGGCTCTTCCCCTCATTCCAACTGTTGTACTTAAAGTACTGCACAGGATCTTTTCAGGGGGGGATAAGGGAAAGCGCCACATTTATTGATAATACATGTATCAATCAACATTGTATCATATGCATATGATATATTACACTCATGCGCTCACACACACAAGCACAATCCATCTTGTTGTTGTTACCAACTAGTCGCTCCCCTTAACTTCACTGGCCAGGCAAGTTAGATGGGAGAGGGTTGGAGCCCGGCTTCTGTTGATCCGGATCGATGCTCCGATGTTGACAAGATGAGACCCAGGATGCTCTGCAAGACAGCTCACATTTATAGCAGCTTCCCTCTCATGCAAATCTATACCAGATTCAAAATCTGTGTTAGTTGGTCATCTGTGGTGCCTCCTTCTGGGTGTTGTCTTGTTGTTGTCACATTTATTTTCAAAGAGGGTGTTTTCAAAAGAAGGTGCTCACTTCTAACTCCCAAGGCCATCAATATGTCTGATCTTCTTTAATGAGCCCACATGAGAAGTTTTATTGTTCTTGAGTCTGGCTTCCATCCTCTCTCCAACTGTTGCAGCTGTCTGGAGGTGCTTGCCTTCCACGCCTTGCTCATTCACACCTCGTTCATTCAACAGGGCACTTGATTAAAGGGTGGGGGGAATCTTATTCTGCTCCTAGCAAAAAGATATTTTTCTTCTACCTTAACTATCCTTAGGGGCTAGAACATTATACAAAGGCTCAATACGAAGTTTCTATATAAGGATTTGATACAAAGTTCCCATATCAAAGGACTTGACACAAAGTTGCATGAAAACAGAGGTCACACATGGATAGACCCAATACAAGGTTATATGAAGAGGCATAATACAAAGTCATATGAAAGTCATGCAAAGATGCTTAATGCAGAGGTTTATCTACACAGCTGCAAGATCACATCAGGTTTGGAAACTGGAAACCCTACTTCAGGCAAAGAAAACAAGGGAGAACAGTGGAATTTGTGGGATACTTGTCACAAAGAATATTCCATGGTTTTAAACCCAGCTCATTTTTAAGCAGTACACCCCAAGATCAGCTTCCTTGGCTCAAAGTGGCAGGAGAGTCATTGTTATTATAAATCATATTCATTACCTTAGTGCCTAAGGACCAACTAGCAGTGGGCCCCCATTGTGCTAGGCAAAGTACAAAGACAGAATAGTAGATGACCCATGCCCTGAAGAATTTACAATCTAAATAGACAAGACAGACACAGAATGGGAGAAGGGGTAGAACCCATTGTTAGAATATATAAATATTCAGGCCTGCCTGTAAAGCCTATACTTTAAGAACTGAGGTGTATTTTTATCACTTAGCTAGTTACAGGGGTATAAAAACAAAGAATCAAAATCACAGTTTGCCTGTGTCTGGGCCTTCTCTCACTAGGATAGTCTGAGGCCTTGTTCTCAGGTTAAGGCCTTTGGCTAAGCAGCAGGGGCAGCCATAAGCTGGGAAGTGTAGGGTCACATATTCACATCCCAAACCAATCACATTGAAATAAGGTGGTATTGGGTTGTAAGGAAGATGATCCTGTCTGGATAGTGCCCATCACCACCAGATAAAGAAACAGATCTTAAGATGGTAAAAGAAAACTTAGTTTGATAGCATCCTGTCTGGCAAGAAATCACTTATCAATGGTTGTGGTTTTGAAACCCTCATTTCTGTATTGTTTTATCTTTATGGCCACAACTTTTACCTTGTTAATCTGTCTGGTTCTCTAATTGTTTCTGCCTGCTGTATAATTAATTTTGCTAGGTGTAAGTCAATTAGGGTAGTGGGATATAATTGGTTAGAGAATTATGTTACAATATGTTAGAATTGGTTAGTTAAATTTCAGTAAAATGATTGGTTAAGGTATAGCTGAGAATATTAATATATAAACTGGAGGGGGAAGGGAAATTGGAATCATGTTTGTTAATTGGGGGAACGGGGAACAGGGACACAGGCAAGGCTCTGCGGCATCAGTGATGGGAAGAGGGACACGGGGTAAATGCTCTGCGGCGTCAGAGCTGGGAAGGAAACACTGGGGAACAGACTCTATCGGAGTATAGAGATAAGCCCAACTGGTGTGAAGGGCTTTGGAATATGCTTGCTTGGAAACTAACCCCAATAAACATTGCATTGTATGAGCTTCGGACTTCTGGTCTTTTGCTGCTTGCTGTCTGCATGACAAGAACCAGGGAAGTGGGAGGGTGAAGGGAAAGCTCTCTAACAAAACTGACATGACCTGATAACTAAGAGGTAAGCCTTTAAGGCAGGTTTTAATACACTTTGGAACTGATCAGGGATTCCCACGAGAACTGATGAGGGGGCCATGGAAAATACGCATTTAGATCTTTTTCTTGTTTTATATCTTTTCCGCATGAGGCACACTGTCATGGATCCATAGGATCTGTGCAATGCCTGGGCTTTTAAACAGTCCTTGGGAAGCCTCTGGCTTCAACAATCCTATTTCAAACTGTGAGCTCTGCCAGCAGGTCCAGCTGAACTATACTCCTGTTCAGAGACTGTTCCTCAGTCAATGCACAGAGCAAGTTTTTGCTGTGACACTGGGCAGACTTTTAAAACATAGCAGGGTTTATTAGTCAACTGAAACACAGCATTGGAAAGTCCTTAGATTAGCACAGAGAAGCAAAAAAGACTGTATAGTCCATACTGGCCAATGCCCTTGAGCCATGCTGCTGTAGAAAACAGTTTAGTTTCCTATCACTGTGCCTGTCCATTTGTCTTCGCTCCAGTAGAGCTCCCTCCATCTTCAAGCCCATTTCTTCCTGCTCCCAAAAACATAATGAGTCCATGTTTGTTTCTCTCAGCCAAGCTGAGATACACAGGCAACAATTATTTCCTTGTCTCTGTCAGGTATTCCATTGATATAGGTTGGTCCCAGCCAGTCCTTAATTACCCATTCATATCACCCCATGACAGCTATGTGACAAAACACCCCTTGTCTCCTGCTCTTTCTAATCATAGCAATACCAATCACAGAGGGAAACTGAGGTGTTTATTGGCATCATACAAATATCACCAAAATTCCCACCTCTATCACACACACATTGCTCACAGCCCTTGGAGAGAAAGCAAAGCACAGGAACTGGACATTAGTCCAGGGAACACAGTGGAGGACAAGCTGCAATCCTCAAACCCTGGTCAAAAAGGAGAGGCATGTGGGTCCCTACCCGTAGAGAGGGGCTGGCTAGAGGCCTGATACCTGAGAGGGCATTCCTTGAGCAGACCATGGAGACAGGTCAAAGGCTTAGCTACCCCAGAACTGTGACATCGCAAAAGCACATTTTGTGGAATTAGGAAATCTAGTGACTCAGGTGTAATGGGAGGGAGAATTAAACTCCCCCAGTGTGTGGAGAAGGCTGGGGAATTAAACACTAAAATTCAGGAGCAACAGCCTCTAATTCTTCCGGAAAGAAGGAAGTTTGGGGCGGGCTTTAGCAATTAGGTTGCTATGCAGTATCTCAGCAGTTGGACGCATTCCTAGATTGGAATTATTAATAAATAGGTGATGTAAATCATGAGTATTAATGCTTGATGCTTAATTATGGACTTCCCAAAGGCCACATATGGTTTGGGGCAGCTATTGACATTCTTGTAATCAGAGTAAAGGAGCAAATATGGTATAGAGCCATCCTATTACCATAAGGAAGCGGATAAAATACCTCTCCTAGTTACCATTTTTTCATTTTGTCGGGTCCGCGAGACAGTGTAAAGTGAAGTAGGGCTCCCTCTTCTGATGGACTTCCTTGCCCCTAGATCTTTATTTCCAATAGTGTCCATAACTTGTAAGTAAGCACAGTGCTAGGCCCTCTATACTATACTTATCTTAGTCTAATCCTTATGTGTATTGATCCTTGCCTATCATTTCAATTAGAACTATCTATATTAAATCAAGTTTCTTTGTGTTTCACCAAATTTATCTTCTCATTTAACTTTGAGTAGCCCTGTACAAGGGCAAGTTGTACCCCAGTACATAATCTTACAGGTGTAAAAATAGTACAGGATACACTACGACCCGGTGACATCATCAAAAAAAGTGCCCATTTGTGCCTGGGTAATGGCCCTGCTGTGGGAGGGAGGAATGCAGCAAGGACTCAGGATTGGTGGCCAGGGTCACTGTGCATAGAGATGGGGATGTTATATGGGGAGGGGGGTAATGAGTAGGAGAGGGAGGTCAAGAGTTAAAATAATAATATTTTGGGGGAAATGTATAATGAAGTGGAACTGAACAGAAATAAAACTGGAGTGTAGGCTCTAAAGCAACAAGGCTTGGGTAAGGATTCAGGATTAAAGGTCTGGGATCCCCCACAGCTCCAGATCCCTAAACCTCTCCTCCCTCCCACTGACCCACCCAGCCCACTTCCTGGGTGCCGTTCCTCCACACTCCCCTCCCCTTCTTCCCATTACTCTCAACCATCACCACCTCCCAGCACCTTGGTAGCTTCTTGTGTTCCCTCCCCGTCTCTCACTACCTCCTTCCTCCCTGCTGCTTCTTAGCTCTAATCCTGCACACACACACCCCATGGCCTGGCACCCCAGAATTAGTTACTCCTCCCTTCTCCTCCCCTCCCACAGCTCTGTTCTCCCTTCAACCGTGGGCTCCTGAATGGCAACTTTATACACTCTCCTATTAAAAGAGGAGCTCATCTGACTGTCACACAACCATACATGAGTCATACACCTATTTACTCAATTTAGAATTCTACAGGTGGCATATTTTCCTCTTAACATGAGGAAAAGGCATGAAAGCTCTAGTTATTAATGTATCCTATAAGGATACATTAAATGCAATTTTAAAATTACTAACAGCAACAAAAAGGCACATGTCCAAAAATTATTCTAGTGGGTGGAAGATAAGGCAAAAAAAGGGGGGCAAGGAAACTTGTCAACACTTGTATGATGAATAAAGTTATTACTATTCAGGTTCTTTAGAGACCCCACAGCTTCTAATAACCGAGGGGACAGGACTCCTTACCCAGCAAGACCACCGTCTCATAGTTCTCCTGCATGACATCCCTGTAGAGGGCTCTCTGAGTGGGGTCCAGCAGAGCCCACTCTTCCCTGGTGAAATACACAGCCACTTCCTCGAAGGTCACCGGCCCCTGAAAGAGCAAGAGTCCTACACTCAGTACCTGCTGCCCCAGTCACAACCCCACCACTCATGGAGGAAAGGAGCCAATCAAATGGAAGCTCTGGGTGGCTGACAGTCAGAAGTCCCAACCCCACAATGCTCAGAGCATCCAGAAAACGCCAGTGTGAGGGGGGAAAAGAGAGAGCCCCTTGTCTCTCCAGCAGATCCATCACACCCCTACTAGCCAGAGACTCATACAGGAGATGGAGGCCCTAGCAGGGTGCAGGGAGAGCTCGCTGGTAGAAAGGCCAACACTGTTCTCATTGTGAAGAGCTGGACAGGGCCAGACTTAGTGGTGGGCAGACTATGCAACGTTCCAGGGGGGCCTTGCTGAGGGGGTTCCTCTAGCAGAGGTGTCCAGTCTCTCCTCTCCCCACTTCTCTTCAGCTGTCTGCCGCTGCAACTGTTCCTGCAGCCCTGCCCCCTCCCCCCACTTGGAGCTGCCCCTGGCCAAGCTGCTCCCAGGAGCCTACTGTGTGCTGTGCAGGGGGGTTGCTGATTTTGGAGTGGCCCCACCCTCCTGCCTCTGTGCCCAGTCTCTGCTGAGCTGAGGTGAGGGGGACAAGATTCTGTGCTGCTGCCTCTGGGTCAGGAGTGGGAGCTGCTTGCCGCTGCTGCGGTCTGAACGAGCCTTCAGACTAGTGAGTGCTGCTGTGCTTAAAGTGAGAGCGTGCTGTGTCTCACAGTCCTGTAAGACACACTGTCTCTTCCACACACACAAACTGTCTCTTTCACACTCCAACACAGACACTTCAATTATTGTTATTACTTCTTGGTACTTCCTGTCAAAATGCGCAAGACACATATACTCTCTGTAATTTTATTCTTTCACATTCATTCAGGATTGCAGTGCTGTTATTTTAGCTTTTTAACTGGTCTGTGCATTTCATAATTTTATTTCTGACTTCTGCTTAAATTAAATTCTTTGAGTAATGAGTTCTAAAATGCCTAACCTGTCCTGGCTGGAGTAATTATCATTATTACTTTTAGTACCATATTTTGCTTTGTCATTCATTATTTAAAATGGTACAATCAAATAATAGACTGTAAGTTTTGCTTGTACTTACCTTAGCAGTGCTCATTTTTAAACATACTAGTTCAACTCAAAACTTTAGACACTGTGCAGATGAAGATCATTTATTTTCAAATTATATTTTTAGGTATATCTGTAAAGTAACTTAAAATTTATTTGAAAATGAATGCAGTTGTAAGTATGATACTAATAGCAATGAGGGAGTCAAATGTGAGTCACATACACAATTGTGATCAGTAAACATAAATTCCAAAATAACTAGAAAAATAAATTCCCGTTCTTAATAAAAGAGAAAAAACCTTAATTACGTATGTAAAATTAAGTAAGTATGTTTTCAGTGGAGTGAAAGACAATTGACTAAACTAGAGGAGATAATGGCAGTAACAGAGAGAGTGTCTGTTAGAGAAAGTAAGCGGATTTTATTTATTTTTATTTATCTCTGCTAAAGACAGGGTGAAAAGTATCAACCTTGTGTTTCTGATATCTGCGTTAAAGCTCCAGAACTAATACCTCAAGGCTTGGGATTGGGAATATCTTGCTGTATTATCTCCTCATTGTTCTAAATTTACATTTAAACTTAAAATGTGGCTGTAATTGGAGTCAGTATATATTTTTCTTTGTTTATGTAACTGTTAGATACAGTGCTCCTATCAGCAAAATTCCTAAATTATTATCTGCAAAAAAAAAAAAAAAGAACCTACTGTTTTCAGGTGCCTCGGTAACCCCTGGAATCACAGTTAAAGTTGCTCCCCTCCCCAAAATCTGAAATGGCCCCTGGTGAGCCAGGAGCAGCCATAGGGCTGCAGGATATCTGGGGCTCCAGCAAGATGCAGCCCTCATGTGAGAGCGCAAAGCCTGTCTTGAGCTGCAGGCAGAGCGCCGGGCACCACAAGCCACAGCAGCAGTGTAGAAGTAAGGGTGGGAATGGCAGCCAATGATTTTAGTTTACCGTTCATTCATTACCTGTTCATTGTGTGGTGCTATAAATAACTAACACATTATGTCATATAGAATCATTGTATGCTAAATAGAGAATAGATTGATCAGTATGTAGCGAGAATAATCATGTATTAGGTATCTAAGTAAATAGGGTTGAAACACAAGGCCTGTAGGCTGAGACCTGCAAGATTTTAGCTTAGCTATTTTAGTCCTTGGAGCTAAAAAATGCTGACATAAGTAAATGACCGAGGAATAACCCGATGCCCTAAGATTATGGGAAAAGAGGTATCAAGTGATAACAGTGTGAAAAATTAGCCAGCCTCTGTTTCCAAATATGCCTTAACCACAGGATACAGGTTGTGCATCAATACTAATGAGGTGTAATCAGAATCACATTATAAAAAGGGGGTGCCCAGAGCAGGAAAATTGAGCTCCCTATGGGAAATTCCAGCAGGAACCATCCCTCTACTGATGATCAGTCCATGAGAGACTCATCAGACCCTAATACTATTGTTCAGGATGTGAGTAGAACTATAGTTGTAATTTTTGCATAGGTCTTTATAGAATTTCTATATGCTTGGGTAGTCATAATTTTAATTGTAACTTTAATAAAACTTGTCAAACAGACTAGACTTTGCACTTGTGAATGTCTGTGTGGTCACTATCCTTGGTCTTTATGTGTTCCTAGAGACTATACATTTGAAGCAAGTAGCAGAGGTGACTTTCATTCTGTTAAGCTTGAAACTGTAGCCACCAGAGCCGAACCCACGGGGTGTAATACCACATTACAAAATGCACTTTAAATAAAATAAAAGGCTACACAATACACCACATACCAGGCCACTCTTACTTCTGTGCTGCTGCTGGCGGTGGCATTGCCTTCAGAGCTGAGCACTCAGCCAGCAGCTGCCACTATCAGGCCGCCCTGCCAGTGCTGAATTTGTGCCACGGCTGAGCTCTGGCATCTCTTTCAATAAAATTAAGAACTAGAGGGAGGCACCGGGGCCTGGAGGTGATGGTGGGAAGCCTGTGAGGGCCAGGGGTGATAGGGGGGTACCAAAATACAAGATGGCACCCTGGGCGATTTTCTCTAAGGCCAGCCCTGGAGCAGGGTATGGGGGGAGGGGCATATCCCCTAAGCCAGTGGTTCTCAAGCAGGGGGCCCTGGACCTCTTGGGGACTGCAAGCAGGTTTCAGGGGGTCCTCCAAGCAGGGCCTGTGTTAGACTTGCTTGGGTCCAGGGAAGAAAGAAGAAACCCCACTGCATGGGGCTGAAGCCTGGGGCCCTGAGCCCTATAACCAGGGCTGAAGCCAAAGCTTGAGCAATGAGCTTTGCGGGGGTATCTGTCGCATGGGGCCACAGGCAATACCCCTGTTTGCTACCCCCTAACACCAGCCCTGGCTTTTCTATGCAGAAAACCATGCATATGCAGGGCAGTGGAGTTTTTATAGCATGTTGAGGGGCCTCAGAAAGAAAAAAGTTGAGAACCCCTGGCTAAGCCTCATTGGTGGGTGCCCCCTCTACATCTCATAGCAGCTGCTGGTTAGTCAGGTCAGGCTCCAGCCCTGGGATTCTGGTCCGTTTTCCTAGCCCCACCTAGGTGTGTTGTTTGCTCTTCCACAAATTAGAGCATTTTCACCTTCTAACCTCATGGGTCTGTTCCTAGAATGTAAGCCACATATCAAACAAGTCCCAACAGGTTTGCTACACCCTGGTCTCCTCCCATTCTCCACCCTGAACATTTTCTGCCCCGCTCCAACCTCCAAACCAGACTGCCCAAGCCTTCCCACCTCCTGTGTATTTGCTGTCCCTCTCAGTCCAGCAGGAACCCACCAGTAACCCCCAATAATCCCTACCTGAACTGGGTCCTCTGCAGCCATTTCCTTTCCCTGTCCCATGGGAGGATGGGATGAACTGGAGTGAAATGTGGCCATCATTCTGCAGCCTGGCAGGGCGAGAAGGGCAGTTGTGGAGGTTTCAGAACAGGCTTTAGTTAATTTCACATCACAATTCCCCCAGGCCCTTTCCCTGCAGAGACACATCCTAGATTCTGCCATGCTGGGAAAATGCTTGATCTCTTCATTACAGTGTGGACCTGACCCCTCCTGCCAGGGCTAAGTCCACAGACATTTTTCAGCCTCCCCAGTAATAAAGTCTCTGAACAAAATGCTAGAAAGGAGCAGAACCAAAGGGTCTGGGCAGGCTCCATAGGGGACTCTGGCTCCTCCTTCCCCTCCGGTGCCCCTGCCATGCCCTGTTGCTGGCAGAGAAAGGCCACCCCATCTCCACCCCAGAGGGAGCTGTGTCTCATGGTTCCCCCAAACAGCACCCAGTAACCCCGATCCCTTTTGGGGAATAACTCAGGACAATTTCCCACCCAAACGAGGATGAATTGCTGCAGAAAAAATGGGGGGTAAGCCCCCCAAATATGAGGATAATTTAAATTGACATTTGAGAATTATGGAGAAAATCGGGAAAAATAAGAGACTAGAGAGTCAATAATTTTAGGAAAAACAAGGGAATCTCCTTGGGTTTTATAGTCCTGTGTGGTGAGGGGAGAGAAAAGGGGAAGAACTAGAGAGAATTGTTATCAGTATTTGAGAGGAAAGTGGCACAAACAGGAAAAGGATGCAAGTAGCTCTGCTCACCCCCGTGACACACACACACACACACACTTCTCCTCCTGGAATTTCCTGGCTGCACAGAGACCGTTCAACTCCCCACCTGTCCCAATGCCCTTCCCCCGCCTGCAACTCCAGCTTTTCCCCTCCCATCCCTTCCCACCACCGCCAGCCACGCAAAGGGGGTTCCCCCGGCCCCAGTCTCTGTCCCCACCCGAATCTCAGCGGTGCCTGGGGCAGATCCTGGCTGCAGCTGAGACCAGCAGCTCCGCTCTGGCTCAGGCAGCTCCAGCGCTGCTGGCAGCACATGTACAACCAGGGAGCAGCTGCTCAGCCTTGGCTCCAGGATCACAATAGAGGCAGCAGCAGCAGCACCTGGTCTGTGCCAGAGCCCCGCCCCCAGGAGCTGCCCCATATTGGGTCTCTGGGCTTTGTTCTCCCGCCTCCTGCCTCCTTCTTCCCAGCACCCACCGCTCCCAGCTGCTCCCTTCCTGTGTCCTTCAAATACCACCGCTGGGCGGGCTGCAGAGCTCGCTGGGGCTGTCTCCAGTGGCTGATTTCAGAGTAGCAGCCGTGTTAGTCTGTATCCGCAAAAAGAACAGGAGTACTTGTGGCACCTTAGAGAAATTTGTTAGTCTCTAAGGTGCCACAAGTACTCCTGTTCTTTTTCCAGTGGCTGAAGTTGCCTCCATCTCTGTTTCACCTGGGGAGGGACGAAGAGAGGAGATGGTCCCAGGGTGTGAAAGCAAAATTAGGGGGCAGGGAAAGAAGGACTGTTTGGAAAGGTGGGTTTTTTGCGGGGGGGGTGTGTGTGATCCAGATGGAGTCAGAAGAACTTGGGCAGCAGAGGCTCAGAGAAATTGAGGGGAACCCCATGGGTGTCCCAGTGTTGGCCAGGGTTTGTACAGCACCTTGCACAATATGGGGTCCTGATCTCAGTCATGGTCTGTGCAGCACCTGGGAGCCCCAATCTCTGTTTCTTGATCACAGGCACTGGGAATAGATAGAGGGAAAACCTCAGCACCTGAAGGGTTAATGAAGCACTGTGTGCAATCCCTGCTGGGTGGTGCTGCTGCTCTTATGAGGGGTTGTCTTAGTAGACAAACATCATCACCCCAGTCCCATATGGTCTAGTGGTCAGGATTCCTGGTTTTCACCCAGGCGGCCTGGGTTCAATTCTCAGTGTGGGAATAGTGCAGAGCTTTTGCTCACAGGGGAGGAAGTAAATGAAAGGAATGGGGAGGGATCCTGGAAGCAGGGGATTTGGACAGTGTTGGGAGGGGATCCCAGAAGTGGGAGTGGGGGGCAGAGGTCTGAGGGGAGATCAGGGAAGGATCCCAGCATTGTGGGAAGTGGGCAGCATGGAGAGCCCAGGCCTGGCATGGGGACTGGGAAGAGTGACTGTCCTTCTAAACTCACCAACTGCAGACTAGGCAGGCTTGGAAGAATTACATATTTGTTGGTAAATGTCAATTTCTGTGTAAACACACAACCCAATGGCAAAATATTTCCATCGATAATAATCAAAATTGATAGATGGGCAAAGTAAGAAACATGCTGCTTGAGAACTTATCCTATTCTAATCCTATAGGGTTCCCTTCTGCCTTAGATGCCACCATGTGGGTGTTTCATTTCCCTCCCCAGTTTCACACAGAGAAACAATTTCCTTTGCATGGATCCATGAACAGCAAAATCTTCCTGTGTCGCTTGTCTGAGCCAGGGCATTCAATTCCATTGAGACCTTCTCTCCTGCAATGGCAATGGTCAGACAGAGGGGACGTGGCCACCTTCCCCCCTGGCAGTGAGATATTCCCTCTCCTCTTTCTTCATGCTGCTGCTGTTATTCCATGAATCATCAAGGATGGAATAAAAAGCTGAGTTTACTCCAGGGTGAGGAAAGAAAGGAGCCACCAACTCCCCCAAAAAATCTCAGTCCCCCAGAGGAAACCTGCCCCTGCTATTGGAATCACTGATGTGCTGGAGATAAGATGGGAAAGGGACTGTCTGAATTATCAAGGCGGGGAATGAACAATCTACAGCAACATCATTAACCAGAAACACACTCCAATCATGCTCCAGCCAGAAGGGAAATGGGCAGGAACTCTTGCTGTTCAGCCATGGACACACTTACAGAACTGCACAGCAGTCAGTGTGGTGTCTTACCATCCAAGGTGCAAAATGGAGCCAGTCTGGACTTCTTGTCTTATTCTTAGGCAAGTCTACATTCAAAATGCCCCTGACCGCTGTGGGTTCCCCACTCCCCCTTTGCCCCTAGCTCCTGCACTCCCAACCCTTGCACCTCCTTCACCCCTAGCCCTTGCCCCCTCCTGTACCCTAACCCCTACACTGGGTCCCCTTTGCTCTTAACTCCTGCACTCCCCTCCTGTGCCCCTAGCCACTGCCCCTCTCCTGCACCCCCTTCACTCCTAACCCCTGCACTCCCTTCCAGTGGTGAGCAGGAGGCGGTTCGCACCAGTTCGCAAGAACCGGTTGCTAAAATTAGACGCCAGTGGAGAACCGGCTGTTAAAGGGCCGGGCAGGTGGGAAAACAACTCCAGTCCACGGGCCACATCCGGCCCGCAGGACCATCCTGTCCCCCAACTGAGCTCCCAGAAGTCCCAGCTGGGACCTCCCCCGGCCCCTCCCCCGCTTCCCCCCCTCCCCCAGAGCCACAGCATGCCGAGCCACCGGCAGCTCAGCTCCCCAGACCTGCCGCTTTGAACAGCTGCTGGCAAGGGGTGGGGGCTGCAAGCTCCAGGGCCGCCCCCAGAACCTCTGCC
>NW_020664989.1:218342-220426 GCF_002925995.2 Terrapene triunguis
GGTCCCACCAGTCTGTGCTTGTTTCCCGGGCCCAGAATCGGCGTTCCACGGCATCAACCTGCCCCAGGAACACCATGATTTCCACATTGCTGGGGCCTGTGCCTTGTGAGAGGTCTAGGTCCATGTCAATTTCCTCCTCACTCTCGTCGCCGCGCTCTAATCGCCACCTCCTCGGCTGGTTCCGGTTTTGCTTTGGCATGTTCTGGCTCTGCATATACTCCAGGACAATGCGCGTGGTGTTCATAGTGCTCATAATTGCCGCGGTGATCTGAGCGGGCTCCATGATCCCAGTGCTAGCTATGGCGTCTGGTCTGAAAAAAGGCGTGAAAGTAGTATCTGACGGACCAGGGGAAGAAGGGAGGGAGGGAGGGAGGGGCGAGTGACGACATGGCGTACAGGTACAGGGAATTAAAATCAAGAAAGGTGGCTTTGCATCAGGGAGAAACACAAAACAACTGTCACACAGAATGCCCCCCCCCCCCAAGATTGAACTCAAAAGCCAGGGTTTAACAGGAGGGAGGGGGGAAGCAAATGAATACAGAATAAATCTATTTTTTACATCTTAAGACGACAGTGCAGCATGACTGATAGCCATCGGCATTTTCTGGGTGCTTGGCAGCAAATACTGGGCGCTTGGCAGTAAGCCTTCAGGTCTATTGCACCATCTGATACTCACTGCAGTATGACAACGATGGATACCAGTCGTAATATACTATCTACTGCCAAAAAGGCAAGGGGTTGCTGCTGTGTAGCAATCTAGCCCCACGTCTGCCAGCCCCATGTCTGCCAGCACCCAGATCGCCCTCGGCCTCTTCTGGGTGCTTAGCAGACAATACTGGGCACTTGGCAGAAAATAGCATACTACGACTCTGCTAACATGCGATGATCCAACAGGGCGCGTGGCAGAAAATGGCATACTATGACTGATAACCACCATTGTCTGTCCAGGTGCCCAGGATTGACAGCCACTGCTGTCCAATGAGGACGGTTACCAGTCATAATAAACCATCTACTGCCAAAAGGCAAGGGGGCTGGTGCAATGCAGCCCCACGGCTGCCCACACCCAGATCACCAATGAAGGCTACCAGTCATGCTGCACCATCTACCGCCAAAAGGCAGTTAGCAGCTGCTGCTGTGTAGCAATGCAGTCCCACATCTGCCGGCACCTAGATGACATATGGTGATGGTGAGCTGAGCTGAGCGGGCTCCATGCTTGCCGTGGTATGTTGTCTGCACAGGTAACCCAGGTAAAAAGGCGCGAACCTATTGTCTGCCGTTGCTGTGACGGAGGGGGAGGGGCCTGACGACATGTACCCAGAACCCCCCGCGGCACTGTTTTGCATCATCCGGGCATTTCTCTTCTGGACAATATTCCAGGTGTTGAGATGGGGGAGGTGAGAGACCAGGTGGTGGTGTCACCAACCTTCATTTATATTTTCTCTCCAGATGCTAGAAAGACTCTTGCTGTGACATGGGGGTTAGGTAGCTCCCACTGTGTACTGTGCCTTCACTGAGAAGTCTCTGGGAGAGTGGATTCTTCTTGATGGGCCACCAACACATGTCTCATAGGTCCTCATGTTGGCTGCTCCTTTGTTGATACTGAAAAGCAAGCTGCGGGCCTTTCCCACTCACCCCATATTTCAGTAACGAACAGATAGCAATACTTTGTAACTTCACATACAATGATAGTACATACAATCCAACAGGAGAGTAATGTTCAATGGACCAAGACTTTTTAAGCAATACCTAACAAGTCATGCTTTGTACAAAGCACATCATAATCACAGCACAGCTGTGAATATGGGGGTTGTCAAATAAATTAAATTAATGGAGATATCCTATCTCCTAGAACTGGAAGGGACCTTGAAAGGTCATTGAGTCCAGTCCAGTCCAGCCCCCTGCCTTCACTAGCAGGACCAAGTACTGATTTTGCCCCAGATCCCTAAGTGGCCCCTTCAAGGATTGAACTCACAACCCTGGGTTTAACAGACCAATGCTCAAACCACTGAGCTATCCCTCCCCCCAAGGCTGTATCCCCACTTTGAACTTTAGGGTACAAGTGTGGGGGCCTGCATGAGGACTTC
>NW_020664989.1:220436-235777 GCF_002925995.2 Terrapene triunguis
CCTGGTGAATACAGATCCAAACCCCTTGGATCTTAAAACAAGGAGAAATTGACCCTTCCCTCCTCCTTCCTTTCACCAACTCCTGGCGAATACAGATCCAACTCCCTTGGATCTAAAAACAAGGAAAAATCAATCAGGTTCTTAAAAAGAAGGCTTTTAATTAAAGAAAAAGGTAAAAATCATCTCTGTAAAATCAGTATGGAAAATAACCTTACAGGGTAATCAAACTTAAAGAGCTCAGAGGACTCCCCTCTAGTCTCAGGTTCAAAGTACAGCAAACAAAGATAAACACTCTAGTAAAAGGTACATTTACAAGTTGAGAAAACAAAGTAAAACTAAGACGCCTGGCCTGGCTTTTTACTTACAAGTTTGAAATATGAGAGACTTGTTTAGAAAGATGGGGAGAACCTGGATTGATGTCTGGTCCCTCTCAGTCCCAAGAGCGAACAACCACTTAAAACAAAGAGCACAACCAAAAGCCTTCCCCCCCACCCCAAGATTTGAAAGTATCTTGTCCCCTTATTGGTCCTTTGGGTCAGGTGTCAGCCAGGTTACCCGAGCTTCTTAACCCTTTACAGGTAAAAGGATTTTGGAGTCTCTGGCCAGGAGGGGTTTTATAGTACTGTACACAGGAGAGCTGTTACCCTTCCCTTTATAGTTATGACACGGGTCCAGGGTGCTACTTTCAAGTCCAGAGTGTCACACTCTGCCAAAGTCTTTTTCCACTAGCACGGGCCTCTCTGTGCACAGAGCTCCTAATAGCTGCATGTCTGCAGGCAGCGGAGAACTCTGCTTTGGCATCTCTTTCTCAGTGAGCATCCGCAGTGGTTCTTGCAAGGCCTCTAGAGAATGACCTTTCAGAAGAGCTGGCTGAAGAGCCTTTCTAGGAACCAGGAGCTCCTGGCTTGGCCTGCCAGTTTTTCCTTGCTGTGCTGACTTTATCTGTCAGGATCAAGGGCAACACTGGGAGTTAAACCCAGGATCTCCTGTTTCCTAGACAGGTGCCTTAGCCACGGCGCCTGCCTCTAGCAGTGCTCAGCAACTGCTCTACTTGATGCTCCAAGACAACATGTCCAAATTGCAAATCATTTCCTGCAAGACCTGCCAACGTCGAGCTGTCTGACTCTCTATGCACAGAAAGCCACAGCTGAGGTGAGAAAGGGTCTCTAAGGCACTCTTTTCCTGCTAGCAGCTGTGACTGTATAGTGGTTAGTACACTGCATTGTGGTCGCAGCCACTGGTGAGCTGGAGCTGGTTCAACTGGTTCTAAAAGGGCTTTTAAATTTAACAACTGGTAAAGCTCTGGCAGCTCCCTGCCCCGCCCCCGGCCCCAGCTCCCCTCTGCTCTGCCTCTTCCCCTGAATGCTCCACCCCGCTTCTCCTTCCTGCAAATCAGCTGTTCACGCGGGAAGCCTGGGAGGGCTGAGAAGCAAGCCAGGCCCAGCTCCAGCCACGCGTCCCGGCCCGGCCCAGCTCCAGCCGCGTGGTGCGGCGCGGCCCGTCTCCAGCCAAGCGGTGCAGCTGTAGCCCCGCCAGCCACCTCCAGGCAGTGTGGTAAGGGGGCAGGGAGCCGACGTATTGAAGGGCTGCCACCACTTTCTCCAGGTTTGAGGATCTAAGCCAGTCACCTTTTGAAGCCTTGTGGCTTGGCCTCCTCTGCCCTTGGAGGTTGGCCTATGGAGGCCAGCTCTTCCTGCTGGCCTCCTTCACGTGACTTGCCAAAAGAGGAAGTAAGGCAGGAATGGGGCAAAAGAGGAAAGTCATGCTGAGGAAGGCAGGGCAGAAGCTGAGTGCCTCAGTGCAGCTAAGTGGGGTAAGTAGAGCGCCACCATTCGTTCTGCAAAGTCTGGGGAGGTGCAGTTGGCTGCTGGGAGGTAGAATCCTGTGCCTGCCTCTTGGCTTCCCAGGGATGGCTACTTGCAGCCCAGGAGAAGAAGGATGGTTCTGGGTGAAAGGAAGACAAGCAAAGCTATGGGAGGAAATTTGGATGTGGGGTGCAGGCTCTGCACTGGGGCAGGGGGTTGGGATGTAGGAGGGGTGGTGCTTACCCTGGGCAGTGCAGCTCCCAAAGTGACCGGTACACACAGCCCCTCGGCAGCAGCTCCTAGGTGGGTGGGGCCAGGGGGTCTCCGTGAGCCGCTGCCTGCAGGCACTGCCCCCAGAGCTCCCATTGGCTGCAGTTCCTGGCCAATGGGAGCTGCGGAGTTGGTACTTGGGGCAGGGGCAGCACATGGAGACACTCCCGCTGCCCCAGGGGATGCCGGGACATGCCAGCCACTTCTGGGAGCAGCACAGAGGGACGGAAGTAGAGTGGGCAGGGAGCCACCTTAGTGCTGCTGGCACATCTCTGCACACCCAATGGGGGAGGGGAGCAGAGGGCCTCCATGCGCTACCTGGGGCAGGGGCAGTGCACAGAGCTGCCTCCCCTCCCAGTGGGGTCTATTACAGGAGTGGGTGGGTGGGGTCTTTTGGTCTGCAAGGTGCAGCAGGTCGGACTAGATGATTACACTGGTCCCTTCTGACCTTAAAGGCCCTGAGTCTAAAAGGGAGAGGAAAGTAAAGGAATTTTTTAAAAAAAATAAACCAAACTTTGTAATACAAGGATGACTCCAACAGCACACCATATAGTCCCACCCCTTTCTTCTACCACTGACCTGCTGGGATTTGGGACATTAATTCTCTCATTCTATTAATAAACTGATACAATGTAACTGAAATTAAACCAATTCCCATTAGAGAAAACATCACATCATTGCATTGGCTGGGAATCAAACCCAGGTCAACTGCTTAGAAGGTAGCTATGCGCACCAATATATCACCAATGCTTCTGGCAAAAGTACCTCTCCTATGTGCCACTTATGCTTGTCAAATGACTCACCCACCCCCCCCACCCCCACCCCCACAGAGCTAAGGAGCTGGCTGCCTGTCCCCTGTGACCAGAGACAGGTTCCCAGAGTGACTGACAGATGGGGACATGGGCTCTACATCCCAGCCTGAGGTAGTACCAACCACAAGATGGCGCCAGGACATAAGGAATGTAACACAACCCCGTTCTTAGGGGTAATCCATTATTTTTTTTGTCAAGGTCCAAAATTGTTGGTTAAGGTCTAGTCGAGGTCCAGACTCCAGCATAAATAATAATAAAAAATAACAATAATGATGATAATAATAGGTAAATAAAAAGATTTTGGGGTCCATTCAAAAGTGATTTTGCCCGCTGTCTGCCTATTGATTACCCCACATTGACTCTGAGAGGTGATTTATCTCCATGCTCTTGGATTTGAAGAGCTGGTTTCTTTTACCCTTGGGATCCCACCAGGCTGAACAAGCCATATTATCGATGGTGACACCAGGATACTGTAAATAAAGATGTAGTCTGAATGTGAGCTTTCTGTTCTGAAAGTCTGGTTCCCCCAGTTGAGTTCCGAATGCTATGCAAGAAATGCCCCCAGCAGGAGTGAAAGGAGAAATCCCCAGCTCTGCACGTAGCTCCAGGCTGATTCATCAGCGGTGGGGGGAATTGACTTCTTTGCTGCTGAGAAGGGAGCCAGGGCAGTTCTCTGGGAATGAAGGTTCCCAGCCTGACCCAGCTGCTTCATTGCCCCCCCTCCCCCTCCCCGGGGGCCCTGCAGGCTTAGACTGTCCCTGAGGCCAGGCAGCTGCTCAGGGAGCTTTCCTGGTGTCGCTGGCAGTGCAGGAATATCCCACTCTAAGGGCCTGAGTTCTGCCATCAGGAAAGGCAGCGGATTTGCTCCCTCCTTCTAGACAAAGCTCCAGGGCAGTGGTTCTCAGCCAGGGGTCCGGAGACCCCTGGGGGGCAGCAAGCAGGTTTCGGGGGGGGGGGTCTGCCAAAATAAACCAGAAAGCAGGGCCGGCGTTAGACTCACTGGGGCTCAGGGCAGAAAGCTGAAATCTGAGTCCTGCTGCCTGGGACTGAAGCCAAAGCAACTTAACTTCATGGGGGCCCCTGTGTTGTGGGGCCCTGCACAATTGCTCTGCTGGCTACCCCCTGTGGGAAAAAAAGAACTGGGGGGCCTTCTTTATGACAGCCAAAGTAACACCGAAGGCCCAAAATCAGGCTCTCTGACAGAGGCTCGATATACTGACTGCCCTTACAAAAGGCAGCACAGGCCAGGGCCTGAACAAGACTAAGCTGTACAATTCCCTGCCAAACTCGGTCAAGGGTCATGACCAGAGGATGGAGGGGAGGGGCAAGGAGGGAAAGAATAAAAACCCCAGCAGCAGCACTAATGAAATATGTTCATGGCTGATGAAATATAATAACCACTTATATGAAGAAATTGCTTTGCAAAGGCCAACTTCTCCTGTAGCCTCTTTGGTCGTCCTGTGACAACCCCCTATGCCCATAACCGTAAAACCCCGGAAAAATAATATGTACTCTGATGAGAAATACCCCTAAATTGATGCCAAGTAACACCCCTAACGGAAAACACCAAGTGACCCCTTACCTAATATGTACCCAATTCTCGTAAAATAATAAGGAAGGTGCCGGGAATAGGGGGGCAGGCCCCAACATTAATTTCTTGCAAATGACGTATAATTTGTACTGTGCTTGCAGTTTGATGGAATAAAGGCAGTCTGCACGCTGACCTAGGGGTGGCATTCTTCGGATTGCTACCCCAATGCACTGGTATGTATTGCAATAAACTGGCCTCAGGCTTGAGTCTGTGAACTAAAATCAATGCCTGGGTGTCTTTGACCACGACAATTTGGGGGCTCGTCCTGGATTCACTCGACGTCCCACCGGACCGTGGACCGCTTCCATACCGATCCCAGGTGCCAGGTAAGAGACCCTTGTCTCTATTTGGGCTTCGGTGGGGAGCTGCTCATAGGCTCTGGGTTCAGGTAAGGGCACGCTGTGATCCAAACCTTTTGAGGCTAGACTCATTTGCCTGACGCCTGTTCGTTTTGTGTGTGTCTGTTCTGTAACTTGTCTGTTTAATTTCTTGCATCATGCTGTGCTATCTCTATCATTGTTTACTTAGGCTATAAGCTAGGGGAGGGCGTCGGGAACTGTCTGTTTTGTGTTGTGTGTACATGAGGGTCTTAGACCCAACGGTTTCCTTGGGACAGCCTCGGTGAAATTACTGGGACATCCGTCTGGCAGTTAAACACTTTTAGAGTGCCAGCCCAGTATAAAAACAAGTTTTGGATGACAGGAAATTATTCAGGCAGGAACAGAGGCTGAATAGGCTGGGTGATCTCTCCGGGACATAAAGGAAACCGTCACTGACTCTAGGGTGGTTGCTGCAACTCGGGTGGAAAGGCCTGAGGATTAGGGGTAGACAGACTAAGAGGGAGACATTTGATGCCTTCTCCCTATGTCCGGGCATAGCTCACTATCCTATTAAGGGAAGGGCTGTGCACGGACAGCGTGAGAGAGTGTAGATTAAGGTTTCTGATCTCGATAAGAATGGGGAAGACGTTTGGTCCCATGAGGACGGGAAATTTGTTTATTATGTGCTAATACCCGACGAGGACAAGGAATACGTTAAGTTCCTTTGCTTTGCATTGGTTGTTTTCTACTTTGTCTTAGTCAGCTTTGTATGCCTCATCTTTTGGGGACTGGTCCCCCCAGAGGGTGAAGGACAGGCTGCTGAGGGACCCCGGGAAAGTGGACCCCATCGTGAGTAGGGGGGCAGAATCCACTCCCTGGAACCTACTGTGGGTAGGGCGCAGTCCAGGGAATCCCGGAGCAGCCGAAGGGGCAGGCAGGACTCCCACCAGCAATAGGCTGTGTGGACCGGTGAGGACTGCGGCCCGGGGATTGGCAGGACTCCCACCAGCAAATAGGCTGTGTGGACCGGTGGGGACTGTCGTAGTAAAGATCCCGGATTAGGTGTGTTGTGTGACTGAGGGTCGTGAGGGTCCCCATCCTTTCCTGTCCATTAAGTGATGATTGCATCCCTCCTTGCTCAGAGAGCGAGGGGGCCCTGGGAAACCGCCCACGTACTCCTGAACAGTAGAGTAACCCATCCCGTCCTCTTGAAGGTGGGCCGGTGCTCTCTGCCAAGGGAGGGGTGTGCGGGGACCGTGTCCCTCCTAACCCTCTGTGTGACTGACTTCCGACCGAAACCTTACCCCGGTCTTACTCCTCTGGGAGCCGTAAGCTCCCTCTCCTCGCTCAGAAAGAAGGGGACCCCCTGGAAATCGCTCACCGTTCCAAAGGCAGCAGAGTATCCTACCTCGTTCCTTTAAAGGACGAGCTGGTGCCCTTTGCCAGAGGAGGGTGTGCAAGGACCTCCCTCATAAACCTTCCCCATTGGTGTGAGTGTTGAGGAGTTGGCCTCACCTGGATAAGGAGGCTTGGGCAGTTGGTCTCGCCTGGAAGAGAGACCAAGGCTTACTGCAGTGTTCTAGTGTTGTTTAACCATTCTTTATGTATAATAGCAATTGCTTTGTTAAATAATTAATCCTCTCCCACAAGGGGGGTTAGCCAATAAAAGCCCACCCTCCTTGCTGAATTGGTAGTAAAACAATGCCTGTGCCCATGGGGAAAAAAAAGTGAACCAGCAAAAAAAAGGAAAAAAGGATCCGGCCCAAACAAGCAGGCAGCCACAGTTTAAGGAAGTTAAAAGAAAGAAAGTAAAAAAGTTAACTCTGTAGTTACTGAAAAAAATTAAGCAGTAACACTACGTAAATGTTAAAAGAAGGTATTATAAAAGAAAAAGGTATTATAAAAAATTCTTGGTTTCTTTGCAGCCATTCCTTTGGGAGTGTCTGTAAATAATCCAGGCAAGAGGTTATATAGGTGAAATCATTTAACTATAAAAAAGTTAGTTAAATTTGTTAACACTCCTGGTGTGTATAATTTTTGTTTTATAAGTTTAAAATAAATTGGTGTTGTTTTGGGGTTATAAAACCAAAAAAATACTTTTGCCAAACAAAGTAAACTAGTGATGTTTAATTTTGGTATTTAGCATTTAATCCTTAAAGTAACTTAATGCTTTACAAAATTTAAATTGTTTTAAATAAAACCAAAGTTGAGGCTGCAGCAGGGCAGACAAAGCCAGGAAAATGGTAAGGGTTCTTGGACGGGTTGCTGCAACAGTTTGGGCAAAGATGTTTCTTGGTTTGCCGGAGCTGTTGTAAAGCTTGGTTTAGGAATTTTGTATCACAATTTGGCATACGTAAACAGACTGTAACCAGTTATGTGCAGCTTGACCAATATGGCCAAATGCTTTTTAAAGACCACTCTACACCAAAAGACTGAACTCAGCTCTCATAAATTTCTAACAGAATCACCCGATGCGACTACCGGCAGTGCCCTGCTGGCCCTGGCTCAAATAAACAGTCGTTTAATAAATTACACAATAGTCAGGCACTAACGAAATGTGTTAGGTCTTTTTATATACAGCAGTCCTGCCACTCACTGAAACCAGAAGACTGGGTCTACATAGAGGTCCATCAGCAAAGAACTGCCCTGGCCCCATGCTAAGGGACTCTTATCAAGCCCTGTTAATTATCAACACCGCTGTAAAGTACTGAGAATTGACTACCCGCCCATGTTTCTCATTGAAATGGCTCTTCGACTGATCGGTCTACCTTTCCTTCTGGCGTTGTTGCTCCTTCTGGATGACAGAAGTGAGGGATAAGGTAAAAAGCTGGTAACCTCTCCTTTGTCCGCTGACAAACCCACTGAGCCTTTGGATCTTGCTAAGAAAACAACTTCTCCACCTGAGGACATAATAAAGCCTCCAACCAAGCAAGGTGATTGTGCTAGTAACCCCTCCCTTGCAGCCTCATTGCCGGACAGCTAAGTGAACTAAGACTACGAAATCTCGAAGAATAGCTTGCGGAAGCTAGCCAAAACTACCTGAAGATAAAACTTTTAATATTCCTCAGCCTCTCCTCCTTAACGAACTTGGGGTGGGGAGGGGAAAAAGTAATATTTTTCTAAATCTTAGCCAATCAGTAGCCTCCAATTTAGCCTGTATCATATTGCAATATACCCCTACTCTACATGACTGCCTCATAGCCCATCGTCACAATCCCCACTCCCCAGCTACTCCCCCTCATATCTTCTCCAATTCCCATACAAATCAAGTCTCGGAACAACAAATGTGGTATAGCACACCCTACCGATGGAATTATCATTTCCAACGGTGGATTGTGCTAAATGCTACTATGGGAACCACCACTTTCTCATTTCCCCTCTCTGCCTTCCAAATAACTACCCAATACCCGAATTGTTCCCAAGGAGCGGCCATTTGGTTAGCCCAGCTTGTGCAGTAAAAGAATTTTCGAAGAAAGAGAGGCTTGCTGGAAGGGGCCTTGCATGGTCTAACTGAAGCAGCTGCTATCTGGACAATAGACAAGGCCCAAAACCATAAACAACACCTGGGAAATTTGGAAAGGGCATCAGGCCTCCTTACTGAGGCAGGGTTAACCAACACCCATACAAATATAAGGACCCAGCCCTGTCAGGACTGGGAACCACAACCCAGACCCTCTTGCAGCTTGTAGCCAAATGCAGGATTTCTTTAATGGTCTCCTAGCATAAATGCGAGGCGATGTCCTTAGTCAGCGATGGCCCAAAGCCCTTAACACTACTGCAGGAGTGCCACCCGAGCTATGGAAATGGAGGCATACGTGGACATTATCAGGATGGGCCTGCAACTCCTCAAAATGCTCTTTCCAGGCTTCAGGACCTGTCAATGGCACCTGGGCCCCAGTGCACTTACTTTTGCTGGGGCCCTGGGTGGGCTGTCTATGGGACTGGGTTATCAGCCAGCAGGTATGGGAAGTCAAGCCACCCCACGGACCTAGCCATTTTATCACCACTCCCCATGGTTTCACTGCTCAACCTGTCTGGGTGGGAATCGGAACCTTGTGGTCCTTGTGGCCCTTGGAACCCCCACAGTTGTTTTGTCTCCGCAAGCTGCACCCTGGGGAAATACTCAACATCTTTAATACAGTCTGTTGGAAAGGAGAAGCAGTAGGTAAGGCCCCAGAAAAAAAACTCCAATTTAGTAAAAAAAAAAAAAATAGTTGCGCCCTGCCATCAAATCCCCACATCCCTCTCCCCTTTCACCTTAACTTAACCACTGCACAGGGTAGCCGCTTTATCACATGGCCTGCTAATCCCCAAATCTATGTAACCCTCCACCCAGTCGTCCCTCTTACCTTCAATTGGACTTCCCTGATCCCAAACCGCTTCTTAAATTTAACTTTTCTATTTTCCCCTCTTCTCCAACATATCTCACCTCCAAGACCAAATGCATGTAATAGAGGTCGAATACAACAAAGAGGCCAAAGCATTTCAGACTGCCTACTGGGTGGGTACCCTATGTTCTTCCCACAACGTTTTGTGTTTTGCCTCTAAAGAAATCACCCAAGCCACGCCCAGCTTCTTCACTTCCTTAGTGTAAAAATACTAGCTGGTATAATTCTTGCAATCTGTTGCTGTTTATTAATCACCACCCTCTGCTGTCTTTGCAAGGTATGTCGTTTACCCCAGCTACAGGTTCAACCTCCACCCCAAACCCTTCTTTTCCCCATAGATATCCCCAAAACCACACTGTATTCCCCCTCAGACCCAAAAATAAGTCACCTTAGTGTCAAATCCTCCAGTACAAGAAACTAAGTCTGGGTACTGCACTATGGCCTTTTTAGCAAATTACGATAATGATGCCTACATGGCATCAAAGGAGGGAAATTGTGGGAAAAAAAGAACTGGGGGGCCTCCTTTATGACAGCCAAAGTAACACCGAAGGCCCAAAATCAGGCTCTCTGACAGAGGCTCGATATACTGACTGTCCTTACAAAAGGCAGTACAGGCCAGGGCCTGAACAAGACTAAGCTGTACAATTCCCTGCCAAACTCGGTCAAGGGTCATGACCAGAGGAGGGAGGGGAGGGGCAAGGAGGGAAAGAATAAAAACCCCAGCAGCAGCACTAATGAAATATGTTCATGGCTGATGAAATATAATAACCACTTATATGAAGAAATTGCTTTGCAAAGGCCAACTTCTCCTGTAGTTCCAGCTATCTGCAAAATTAGCCAATCATATATCTTCTTTGGGTGTCCTGTGACAACCCCCTATGCCCATAACCGTAAAACCCCAGAAAAATAATATGTACTCTGACGAGAAATACCCCTAAATTGATGCCAAGTAACACCCCTAACGGAAAACACCAAGTGACCCCTTACCTAATATGTACCCAATTCTCGTAAAATAATAAGGAAGGTGCCGGGAATAGGGGGGCAGGCCCCAACATTAATTTCTCACAAATGACGTATAATTTGTACTGTGCTTGCAGTTTGACGGAATAAAGGCAGCCTGTGCGCTGACCTAGGGGTGGCATTCTTCGGATTGCTACCCCAATGCATTGGTATGTATTGCAATAAACTGGCCTCAGGCTTGAGTCTGTGAACTAAAATCAATTCCTGGGTGTCTTTGACCATGACACCCCTAACGACAGCCCTGGTTTTTAACCGACTGGACATGCAGAAAAACAGTTGTGGCATAGGTGGGCTGTGGAGGTTTATATCATGTTGGGCGGGGGCCACAGAAAGAAAAAGGTTGGGAACCCCTGCTCCAGGGAATCCCGGAGAATAAAGACTCAATCCGACTCTGTGCTGCCAACTCTCATGATTTTGCCTTGAGTCTCATGAGAGTTATTGTTTTCCTTAAAGCCCCAGCTCCTGGAGTCAAGTGGAGATGTGATGATTTCAGCCTTCGCTCTTAAAGACACAGTATGTTTCTAGCCCTTGTGGCTGTGGAGAAAGATTCAAAATGTCACCCCAGTGCGCTCTAAAGGCTCATCAAGCAGAAGGCAAATAAAAAGATTCCCAAATCTATTATTTTTACACAGTCTCCTGATTTTAAAGCCAATCTCATGATTTTTGGTGAGCCTGACTCAGGGTTTTTGAACGTTTGGGGTTGGCTGTACTGCAGATTGAGAGCTGGGCACCCTCCTTCACATCCAACGCACCCAGACTTTCCTAAAGCGTTAACTCTTTCTTCTCCTTCATGCCACTGTAATGCAGCTGGGAATCCCCATTCCTAGATGTGCTTTTCTACAGACTGTGAATTCCCCACAGGGCTGAGTCCCCACAGGGCTGTTCCGGGGTCTCCAATCCCCCACCCCAGGACAGACGGGGCAGTAACCTCACATCACCCCTTTGTGACTCCCAGGGACCCTGCAGGGATAGCAAATCCATGCTGGGCTCTAGGGCCCTCCAAAGCACCTGGGGGGAGGGGGAAGTAAACCCCCAAGTCAGGGGGGCTCCTGCTGCCTGGAGGTGACTATATCCTCACAGCCCCTCCCGCTCACACTGACATTCCCATGAACCCTCCCCCTTGCATCTCCTCCCCTCACAGAGACACTCCATAGCCCTCCCCCTTACACTCCTGCCACTCACACTGACACCTCATGGACCCTCCCCCTCACAGCCCCTCCCTTCACACATAGAGGGACTTGCTTGCTGGAGCCTGACATTACAAACCCAGGGGTGAGATTTTTACGGATGTGGAATTCTCCCAACCACATATTAAACCTCCCAACCCCCCCAGTGCAAAGACTCCCCAAGCTAGTCGAGTCCATACGTGGGTCACTCTTTTCATCACACCAGATGGCTCCCTTTGAGCAACTACCTTTTGAGGCCAACAAGAAACCTTCTAGTTTGGGCTCATTCATGCACCACTTTTACCAGTTGTCCTGGGCTCATTGTCCGTGACCTGCACATCTGCTGGCTGGCAGGCATGATACCCTTTGACTCCGTGCCTCGCCTACAATCCTGTTTCTCAAGATTGAACCCAAGACCAGAAACTTGCTGCAGCTTATGCAGCCCTGTAGAGCATTCAGAGACACAAAGAGAAGATCCATAGGTGACGTTGGCAAACCCCATAAGAATGGCCAGACTGGGTCAGACCAAAGGTCCATCTAGCCCAGTATCCTGTCCTCTGACAGTGGCCAATGCCAGTTGCCCCAGAGGGAACTAACAAAACAGGCATCTGCCCCCTTCCACCACAAGAGCAAGCAGGCAGGTAAAAGGGGCGAGGGGGAAGTCCCAGGAACCCTTCCTCTTTTTCTCCACAGCCTCTGCCCATCAGCAGGATTCCTCCTCCTCCTCCATCCTGTGCCTCAGTGCGACTAAAACTCCTCACCTAGACAGCTGGCCCATCCGCTGCACCCCAATCCCCCATGCTTAAGCCTCCCTGCCAAAGTCCTGCACCTGGCTCCATAGAATTAAATCTCACATCTCGCTGGGAACTCGACTTCTTGTGCCCAGAGTGTCTCTGTCCCCTCAGTAGATGACCCAAGAAATGCAGTGTCCGCCTTTTCTAAAGAAGTGCTTGGAGAGACTTTTTTCATGTGACTGCATGGCCTAACGGATAAGGCGTCTGACTTCGGATAAGGCGATTGAGGGTTCAAGTCCCTTTGCAGTTGTGCTTGTGCAATTTTCCCTTTGTGCTGAAAGTCCTGCTCTCTTCTTGGCTGCTCAGGCCGATCCTCTGGCTTCAGCTAGAGCCCTGGGAAGGAGTTGGGGGTTGGGTGTCACAAAGGCTAGGGCATGAGCCCCAGGTCTTCCAGTCTAGCCTTTGCCATTCCTGACTTACCAAAGAAAATGGGTGGCTGCCCGGGCTACAGTGTAGAGCAGTTTCCCTCTTCCAAATGTGTGCTTGAGGGGGCTTGCTAAATAGCGCCTTTGGAGCCTTGGTGTTTCTCTGCTTCTCACCAGCTGGGGAAAAGCCTCTTGGGGAAAAATCTCCTGCCCCACTACAAAAGTGAGCACCTTGAGTGGGAACGGTCAGAGGCCTCACCAGGGGGGCTAGCCCTGCTTTCCTACAATATTCTGATGTTGGCCACAGAGCATCAGCAGCCACCGCACATGCTGGTCTGCAGGTTGCCTTCAGTGGGTGTTTGGCATGCCAGGGAGGAGGCTGGCCAGGTGTCTTTGTGCCTGTCAGCTGGCCATGCATAGGCCTGGTCCTCCTCGCCCTTGGTTACTCTGTCACTTTTAAGCCTTTCCTTGGAGCTGTCAGCACGACCCCAGAGGAGGAAAGGTGTGCTGGGCTCCAGCCTGGGACTCTTCGCCTTCCTGCCTATCCCTGACTATGAAGCCTGGCCTTGGCACTCCTGTCCATGAGGGCAAGAGAAAAAGTGTGGCAGCAAGCACAAGGGCCAAACGTGTGGGCATCAGGTGAAGCAGTGAGAATCCCAACCATCAGGTGAAACCGCAGGACTGCCGGCATCGATAGCCAGGGTGGCAAGTTCTAGAGGCCCAACCCACTGCAACCATTCTGTCACGCCATCCTGACCGAAGACCTGGCTCCAGTGGGCGTAAGTCACCCAGCAGGAGGGAAAAGACTTGCTCTTTCACAACAGGAGCCAGGGATGTGAGCACTTTGAGCGCCAGGGATTTGCTGCACGCAAAGACGAGGTCCCACTGCTATTTGAATTCAGATTGCAGGATTCAGAGTCCTGAGTGCTGACCGTTACACCATGGAACCAGCTTGTGCTGTTTTCTCTGGACATCTGTGACCCTCACGGGGCTGGCTTGTGTAAGGGGATTGTTGGCCCCTTACTAAAATGAAGTGGGTTTTTTTGGTGGGCTAGTTCCCAGTACCAAAAGAAAGGGGAAGGGTCGATGGGAAATCAGGACCCTGAGACTGACAGTCCCCAGGGGCAAGGGGGAGAGGCCAAAGCTCCGGCTCACCCTGATAGACAGGGCAGGCAGTCTGATGAGGGAGTCACCAGGCCAGGGGGTCCCATCCTCCATGTGAGCTGGAACTACCTGGGCCAGAGTGAGGCTGAGCTAAGGAGAGAGCAGGAGCCAAAGAAGAGCACCTGAGGCGGCATGAGGGCAGTGGCTCCATCACTGTCCAGGCCCTGCCCAGGCGCGTTCCCCACCCAGGAGCAGATTCCCAGGGGTGGTGAGACCTGCTGCTCCTGGAGCCTTTGGGTGGAGTCTCTGTCCTGCCCACCCAGTGCTGGTGCCTGCAGCTCCTGGCCAGGGGCAGCAGAGCCTGGGACTGGGTCTAGCTGGAGAAAGTCCCCATCTCGGATGGGAACAGAAAGTGCTTCCGTGAAAGTCTGGAAATGAGAATGAGAGCTGCCCTGTCATTGGAGAAGCACGTGGCAATTGCACTGTGGAAGCTGGCTACTCCAGACTGCTACCAGTCGGTCGCCAATCAGTTCAGAGTGGGAAAGTTGACCGTTGGACGTGTGTTGACAAGTGTGCAGGGCCATTAATTGCATCCTGCTCTGAAAGACTGAGACTCTGGGCAACGTGTGTGACACTGTGGATGGCTTTGCACAAATGGGCTTCCCTGACTGCAGAGGGGGATAGATGGCATGTATATTCCAATTCTGGCACCTGACTACCTAGCTACCAAGTACATTAATCACAAGGGGTATTTTTCTATGGTTCTCCAGGCACTTGTGGATGACCATGGGCGTTTGACGGACATTAATGCAGACTGATCCGGAAAGGTGCATGCCGCACGTATCTTTCAGAACACTGGCCTATTCAGGAAGCTGAGAGCAGGGACTTTCTTCCCGGACCAGAAGATCACTGTAGGGGAAGTCGAAATGCCCATTGTGATCCTGGGAGACCCTGCTTACCCCTTAATGCCATGGTTTATGAAGCCATACACGGGGCATCTTGACAGCAGCAAGGAGCGGTTCAACAACAGGCTGAGCAAGTGCAGAATGACTGTTGAGTGTGCTTTTGGCCATTTAAAGGACCACTGGCACTGCCTATATGGAAGGGTGGACCTGGCCGATGACAATATTCCTACGCTTATAGCCATGTGCTGTACGCCCCATAATATTTGTGAAGGGAAGAGTGAAAGTATCACTCAGGGCTGGATGGCTGAGGCTCAGCACCAGGAGGCTGAATTTCAACAGCCAGAGACCAGCACTATTAAAGGGGTGAAGCGTGGGGCCATAAGGATCAGGGATGCCTTGAGGCAGCAATTTGAAGCTGAAAGCCACTAATATTTGTTGCTATGCACGGGAGTGCAGTGCTTGTAATGCTAACAGGTGATTGTGATTGGTGCAGACCATGCACTATAAAGGTTTAAGAGAATTGCGTGTTTCTCTGCAAAGCTGTGTTTGCTTTCCATTAATGAAATAAAGATTGCTTTCAAGCCAAAACTATTCTTTTATTAAAAAGCAACCACCGGAAGAGAGAAAAATACAATAAAAAAAACAACACATCAGCACTGTGGGGGATGGGGGAAGGGAGGGTCCCATGAGGAGGTGGGGTCCAGGGACAGTTAAAGATTTGTAACAGAGGGTCCTGTGGCACCTTTAAGACTAACAGAAGTATTGGAGCATAAGCTTTCGTGGGTGAATGCCCACTTCATC
>NW_020664989.1:240777-243010 GCF_002925995.2 Terrapene triunguis
GAGGTCCCTTCCAGTCCTAGAATCTATGAATCTATGAATCTATGAAACTTATTCAACGATTACAAAATATAAACCGATAGGGCATTTTTCTCTTAATTCCCATTTCCACCAAGTCAGCTTTGTGTGAAGTCACATTTTACAACAACATAGGAGACTTCCATTTCTGTGAGTTCATTTCTTACTGGGTCTTCTCCCATAACTGTGGGTGGAAGGGGGTCTCACACTACGTGGGAAGGCTGCATCATGAGAAAAACCACCTGTGCTCTATTTTCACACTTTCTAATCTTTCAAAGTAGCAGGAGGAGGAGACGTGATACAAATGCATTAGCCTTAATAGCAAAACGAAGACTCTGGAGTTAGCATTCATGTATCCTGCAGTCTGCACTTGGAATCTGATATATTCCCTCATTGGCTACTATCATTTGCCCAGCATGGAAGTGCTTCTTGTCCAACAAGGCAGCCAGATTGGGACCCATAGGCATGGAATGGCTCTGAAGGAATCAGCTGTTTCTCTCTGTGCTTCATGAAACTTTGGATCCAAATGGTAAAAGACAGTTGTGACCAATTTAATCATGGCATCCTTTAGGAGTGTGATCAATGCCACTTAACTAGGGAGCAGTGTTCTAAAAATAGTTTACCTTGGCCACAGGTCACCATAGCTTCCATCTCTGGGGTGAAAAATCAACCACCAGTACCTGCAATTTCTACCTGAGTTCTTGTCAAATCTTTGACCTTACTTGGAGTAATTTTACACTTCTCTGGCATAGAATTCTTCACCAACCACACAACATATCCGTAGCGATAGTGAGGTATAAATCCCCCAACTATGCCCTTTTATTTCTTTAATCTGGTAGCACAGATTTAAATTAGGGACTAAATTCAGGTGCTGCTTAGAATCCCTGTAAGACACCAAATGTCAGGTATCTATTCAAAATAGGTATCTTTCTGCAGCTATATCACTTTCAACATGGATTTCATTTCCTACACATTTGCAGCATCTCCCAGGGGTGAACTGAAGAGAAATGTCAGTTCCATTTTTCCCATCTCTACCTAGATGGGGATTGCATTTCCCAAATAATAGGCAACATGTACCAGATTAGGAAGGAGATCTTCAGGAGTGACCTCCTGCAGGGCCTGGACCACAACTGCTTTGGGAGCCCAATGCATGGGTATTTTGCTTAGTTACAAGTCATTTACTAGGGAATACTGTTCCCAGCCCTTTAGAAAAAATATTGACCTAACCAATTGAACAACAAGGGGATTGGGATGGTGATGGGGAATAAGGGAATCCCTCTGACTTACCCTATTTTCCTCTGCTGTTACAGAGGGTGAAATGACATTTTCCCCCATCCCTGCCCTGTTCCTCCTCTTTCTCATGATAGTTCAATATATTTTAAGTGAGGGAAATGGTAGTAAAAATATCTGTTCTCCAGCACAACCTGAAGCAACATCAGAGCAATTGGGAATGAAAAAAATTGTTCCCGAAGGGGGAACTTGATGACTAACAATTGCTTTGAAATGGGGGAACAGTATAACCGTGATGCTCATGGTTTGTTTAGACTAGGAAAAGTGATAGAGTTTAGGTCAGGTCAAGGGGAAAGCTAATGCCAACCACTGCACCTGGGCTGCATCTGCTCTACAACTATAATTGCCTTTTTACACCAAGATCACTAACTTGAGCAGCCAACACCATGTACAGTCCTAGTGGATATAAGGCACAGGTAGTTTTTGCCTCAGTGTAGCTTGTTGGTATCATAGACTCATAGACTTTAAGGTCAGAAGGGACCATTAGGATCATCTAGTCTGACCTCCTGCACAACGCAGGCCACAGAATCTCACCCACCCACTCAAACCTCTCTCTCCCTCCGGGAGCTGATGAATATTCCTGTCTGGAGGGACACACGCTCCTACGACTCAAAAGGAAAGGAGCTGATAGAAAATATCAGAGACTGACCCCAAAGAAGGTGAGATGTAAAAGGCAGAAGCAGTCAACTCATCTGGTGGACCTGAGAGACCACGGTGAAGATGGTGCACAGATCACTATGTGAGAATTAGCAAATGTGATTATTTAAAAAAAAAAAAAATCTTTGCCCAGCCCTAATCAAGGCACTTGTTACAGTTCTCTCTCATGTGGATTTTCTGATGTTTAATAAGGTGTGAGCTCCAATTGAAGCTTTTCCCACACTCAGAGCACATGTAGGGCATCTCTCCAGTGTGGATTCTCTGATGCGTA
>NW_020664989.1:243020-259381 GCF_002925995.2 Terrapene triunguis
TCTCGCTGAAGCTTTTCCCGCACTCAGAGCATGTGAAGGGCTTCTCTTCTGTGTGGATTCTCTGATGTCTGAAAAGGTGTGAGCGGTTGCTGAAGCTTTTCCCGCACTCAGAGCATGTGAAGGGCTTCTCTCCTGTGTGGATTCTCTGATGCGCGATAAGGTTTGAATGCTGACTAAAGCTTTTCCCGCACTCAGAGCATGTGTAGGGCGTCTCTCCTGTGTGGATTCTCTGATGTCTGATAAGGGCAGAGCTCCAACTGAAGCTTTTCCCACACTCATGGCATGTGTAGCGTCTCCCTTCCAAGTTTATTCTGTCGCGTGTTATAAGGTCTGAGAGGCTACTGAAGTTTTCCTCTGGCCTCTCCTGAGTCTCACAGGCTTTTGCTTTTCCTGGGAGTGCACAACTCCCGGAAACATTCTCTTTGTATCTTCCTGATAACGTTCCATGTGGTTCTACTTGCTCAGCATCTTCCTGCTGGGGTTTCTCCTCCTCATTCTCACTCACCATCCCATCACCTGATGGGAGACAGAGAGAATCCAGACATAGGTCACTCCCTGTGCCAGAAAGAAAGGAAATCTCAGAGACAGGAATGGAAAAAGGGATGAACAAACCAAAATATGTGTGGGAGAGATCAAACCCTATCAGGAGCGGATTTTCTGCAAACCCTTCTCCAAAGGAGAGAGGAAGGGATCAGTTTTGGTCTGCATCTCACCAGAACACTCAGGGGAAGGCGAGATCGGGGAGGGACCTGCTGCCAGTTGTCAGTCAGAATAGGAGGGAAGCCATGAGTGACATCTGCCATAATGATTCCACATCTGCAGGGAACAATCCTGAGCTTGGAGAGCTCACAGGGTCTTAGTAGGGCATCCCAAATGTTTCCTGCATTCCCAAACAGTTTTTGAGTTGGTTTAACCAATTCCTCACCTGTGCAGGCAGCTCTCGGGAGCACTTCTTTCTCAGAGCCCTGGAGGTCTGGGATCCATGGCTCTTCCCCTCGTTCCAGCTGCGAGATCACATCAGGTTTGGAAACTGGAAACCCTACTCCAGGCAAAGAAAACAAGGGAGGTCAGTGGAATTTGTGGGATACTTGTCACAAAGAATATTCCATGGTTTTAACCCCAGCTCATTTTTAAGCAGTAAAATACCAAGGCCAGCTTCCTTGGCTCAAAGTGGAAGGAGGGTTATTATTATAATTATAAATCATATTCATTACCTTAGTGCCTAAGGACCATCTAACAGTGGGTCCCCATTGTGCTAGGCGAAGTACAAACCCAGAATAATAGATGCCCCATGCCCTGAAGAATTTACAATCTAAATAGCCAAGACAGACACAGAATGGGGGAAGGGGTAGAACCCACTCTTAGAATAGAGATATACAGGCCTGCCTGTAAAGCTTATACTTTAAGAATTTAGGTGTATTTTTATCACTTAGCTACTTACAGGGGTATAAAAACAAAGAATCAAAATCACAGTCCTTCTGTGTTTGGGCCTTCTCTCACGAGGATAGTCGGAGGCCTTGTTCTTAGGCTAAGGCCTTTGGCTAAGCAGCAGGGGCAGCCATAAGCTGGGAAGCGTAGAGTCACATCCTCACATCCCAAACCAGTCACACTGAAATAAGGTGGTATTGGGCTGTTAGGAAGACGATCCTGTCCGGACAGCGCCCATCACCACCAGATAAAGAAAGAGATCTTAAGGTGGTTAAAGAAAATTTAGTTGGATGCATCCTGTCTGGCAAGACATCACTTAACAATAGTTGTCATTGTGAAACCCTCATTTCTGTATTTTTTAACTTTATGGCTACCACTTTTACATTGTTAATCAGTCTCGTTTTCTAATTGTTTCTCTCTGCTGTATAATTAATTTTTCTAGGTGTAAGTTAATTAGGGTAGTGGGATATAATTGGTTAGAGAATTATGTTACAATATGTTAAAATAGGTTAGTTAAATTTCACTACAATGATTGGTTAAGGTATAGCTGAGAATATTACTATATAAATGGGGTCAAACAGGAGGGGGAAGGGAAATTGGAATCATGTTTGTTAAGGGAGGGAATGGGAACAGGGAACAGGGACACAGGCAAGGCTCTGCGGCATCAGAGCTGGGAAGGGGGACACAGGGAAAATGCTATGCAGCGTCAGAGCTGGGAACAGAACACTGGGGAACAGACTAAGAGATAAGCCTGACTGGTGTGAAGGGCTTTGGAATATGCCTGCTTGGATACTAACCCCAGTAAACATTGCATTATCTGCGCTTCAGACTTCTGGTCTTTTGCTGCTTGCTGTCTATGTGACAAGAACCAGAGAAGTGGGAGGGTGAAGGGAAAGCCCTTTAACAAAACTGACATGACCTGATAAGGTAAGCCTTTAAGGAAGGTTTTAATACATTTTAGAATGGATCAGGGATTCCCACAAGGACTGATGAAGGGGCGATGGTAAATACACATTTAGATCCTTTTCTTGTTATATCTTTTCCCCATAAGGTGCACTGGCACACTGTCATGGATCCATAGGATCTGTGCAATCTCCTGACTTTTAAGCAGTCCTTGGGAGGTGCCCCTTGAGTGCACTATACTCCCAAGGGGTGCTACTCTTACACAAGGATAGGCCATGTAGCTTCAACACCTCAGACTGAGCCTCTGGCTTCAACAATCCTATTTCAAACTGTGAGCTCTGCCAGCAGGTCCAGCTGAACGACACTCCTGTTCAGAGACTGTTCCTCAGTCAATGCACAGAGCAAGTTTTTGATGTGATACTGGGCAGACTTTTAAAACATAGCAGGGTTTATTAGTCAACTGAAACACAGCATTGGAAAGTCCTTAGATTAGGACAGAGAAGCGAAGACGACAATATAATCCATACTGGCCAATGGCCTTGAGCCATGTTGCTGTAGAAAATGGTTTGGTGTCCTTTCACTGTGCCTGTCCATTAGTCTTCGCTCTGGCAGAGCTTCCTGCATCTCTGAGCCCAGTTCTTCCTGCTCCGAAAAACATAACTAGTCCATGTATGTTTCACTCAGCCAAGCGGGGATCCTCCCATGGACAGGTGACAATTATTCCCTTGTCTCTGTCGGGTATTCCATTGATGTAGGTTGGTCCCAGCCAGTTCTTAATGACCCATTCGTATCACCCCATGACAGCTACGTGACAAAACACCTCATGTCTCCTGCTCTTTATAATCATAGCAATACCAATCACAGAGGGAAACTGAGGTGTGTATTGGCATCATACAAGTATCACCAAAATTCTTACCTCTATCACACACACACTGCTCACAGTCCCTGGAGAGAAAGCAAAGCACAGGAACTGGACGTTGGTCCAGTGAACAGAGTGGAGGACAAGCTGCAATCCTCAAACCCTGGTCGAAAAGGAGAGGCACATGGGTCCCTACCCATAGAGACCTGATACCTGAGAAGCATTCCTTGAGCAGGCCATAGAGGAAGGTCAAAGGCTTAGATACCCCAAAACTGCGACATCGCAAAAGCACATTTTGGGGAATTAGGAAATCTAGTGACTCAGGTGGAATGGGAGGGAGAATAAAACTACCCCAGTGTGTGGAGAAGGCTGGGGAATTAAACACTAAAATTCAAGAGCAACAGCCTCTAATTCTTCCGGAAAAGGAGAATGTAAGAAAGAAGAACTGGGCCATGCAACCTCAGGATGGGCAGGCTCAAAGATCCAAGGAGCCTGGATAGAAGACAGCTTGTGGCTGCTGCAGATGGGGAGAGAGGGGAGAAGACTCTCTCCAAACTCTCACTCCTGTTGACCCCAACCTAATTTTATGATCTATGACCACCATGTCTTGTGGGCAATTTTATACTCGCTAGAGGGAAAATGTCATGATCAGAGTATTGCTTATTAGCTTGGAACATGCATGGAGGGGCAAGGAGGGGAACATAAATAAATGAGTTATTAAGGGCAGGGACTACACTACAGCCAGGATTGAAGCTCTGAGATCAATCCACCAGTGGTCGATGTAGCGGGTCTATTAAAGACCTGCTAACTCGACTGGAGATCGCTCTCCAGTCAACTCCTGTACTCTACCCCTGACGATAAGAGTAAGATAAGTAGACCCTGCGGTAACTCGACCTAAGGTACATCCACTCCAGCTTTGTTATTCATGTAGCTGGAGTTGCGTAGCGCAGTTTGACTTACCACGGTAGTGTAGACATAGTCTAAGTTTGCTACAGTTCAGGGCCTTATATTAGGTGGAGGCTTTGTGGGAGTAGTTATGCTGAAGTCTGGGATTTACCTGAATAGGCCTAAAGAGAGAATCCCAGGTCAGATATTTTGCACCCTCATTTTGAGAGACTAACGAGGAACCACAAACAGGTGCAATACGCCACAGGATTATGAAAGAAGGAAGTTTGGGGCCAGCTTTAGCAATTAGGTTACTATGAAGTATCTCAGCAGTTGGACGCATTCATATATTAGAATTATTAAAAAATAAGTGATGTAAATCATGAGTATTAATGCTTGATGCTTAATTATGGATGTCCCAAAGGCCACACATGGGTTGGGGCGGCTATTGACATTATTGTAATCAGAGTAAAAGAGCAGATATGGTATATAGCCATCCTATTACCATAATAAAGCAGATAAAATACCTCTCCTAGTTACCATTTTTTCATTTTGTCGGGTCCCCGAGACAGTGTAAACTGAAGCAGAGCCTCCCTTCTGATGGTCTCCCTTGCCCTTTGATATTTGTTTCCAATGGTGTCCATAACTTGTAAGTATGCACAGTGCAAGACCCTCTTTACTATACTTATCTTAGTCTAATCGTTATGTGTATTGATCTTTGCCTATGATTTCAATTATAACTATCTGTATTAAACCAAGTTTCTGTGTGTTTCACCAAATTTTATCTCCTCAATTAACTTTGAGTAGCCATGTACAAGGGCTAGTTGTACCCAATACGTAATCTTATAAGTGTAAAAATTGTACAGGCTACACTATCACCCTGTGACATCATCAACAAAGTGCCCATTTGTGCCTGGGTAGTCACCCTGCTATGGGAGGGAGGAATTCAGTAAGGACTCAGGATCGGTGGCCAGGGTCGCTGTGCATAGAGATGGGGAGGTTATATGGGGAGGGGGTAATGAGTGGGAGAGGGAGGTCAAGAGTTAAAATAATATTTTGGGGGGGAAATGTATAATGAAGTGGAACTGAACAGAAATAAAACTGGAGTGTAGGCTCTAAACCAACAAGGCTTGGGTAGGGATTCGGGGTTAAAAGTCTGGGATCCCCCACAGCTCTAGATCCCCAAACCTCTCCTCCATCTCACTGACCCACCCAGCCCACTTCCTGGGTGCCCTTCCTCCACACTCTCCTCCCCTTCGTCCCATTACTCTCAGCCAGTACCACCTCCCGGCACCTTGGGAACTTCTTGTGTTCCCTCCTTGTCTCTCACTACCTCCTCACTCCCTGCTGCTTCTTAGCTCTAATCCTGCACACACCCTCCCCATGTCCTGGCACCCCAGAATTATCTACTCCCCTCTTCTCCTCCCCTCCCACAGCTCTGTTCTCCCTTCACCCGTGGGGTCCTGAATTGTAACATTATACACTCTCCTATCAAAAGTTGAGTTCATCTGACTGTCACACAAGCCATGCATGAGTCATACACCTATTACTCAATTTAGAATTCTTCCTGGTAGGAATCCCAACACTCTCCAAATAAAATATATGGAAGAAAGGGGAAGTCATTAGTAAAGAATATAAGTTAGAAGGTCAGAATTGTAGAAAATTGGTAAGGGAAGCTATCATAAATCAATGTTCAATGAAAATAAAATGGAAATTTTTAAAAGTAGATTAAGTACATAATTAATCCAAACAATGGTAGTGGTAAATGACTAGACAGAAATGACAGAATTATCAAAAATAATGCAGAAGGGGTAAAAGCGTTCAATAAATATTTCTGTCCTGGATTTGGAGAAAAACAGATGATGTACTCATATCATAAGATGCTGATACAAACCTGATACCTGCACACAAATAGGATAATCATAATTCCCCCCAGGATTTTCCCCTGCTAATGGACATTCTAGGTTCTGCCACACTGTGAAGCAGAGTGACCTTATTCGAGTACAGGCCCCCTCCCAACAGGGTGTAACCCTCTGAGACATGGTGAAACCCTCCCAGTAACAGAGTCTTTCTTTTACACTTATCAAGTTTGTGGGCAATACCAAGCTGGGAGGGGTTGCAAGTGCTTTGGAGGATAGAATTAAAATTCAAAATGATCTGGACAAACTGGAGAAATGGTCTGAAGTATATAGGATGAAATTCAAGAAGGACAAATCCAAAGTACAACTGGTGACAGGCATTGTGGTGGCAGTAAAGGGGGAGGGGAGGGAGTGGGAGCAACACCCTCAAAGGCAATGCTGCCAGTGGGTGGCCCCACCACATCAGGTATGGGGCTGATAGGGGGCCATTCCCTGGGCCTGGGTGCCTGTAAAGGGCTATATAAACTCCACGCTGGCACAGAAGGGGTTAAACTGCTGCTTTAGTCTGGACTGGCCCAGCTCCTCCACACCTGCAAACCATGCCAGGACTGGAGCAGGAGTTAACAGGAGAGACCTACTCTACTCAGAGGGGGGCAACCCTGGGAAAGGAACAGTCTGTGGAGCATCTCCAGTCCCAAAGAGAGGGTTGGTAGCATTCGGGGCTCTGGCCTTCACTGAGGGAAGGTGGGGATCCCCGGAGATCAAAGGGGGAGCAGGCTGAAAGTTGCGCTGGAAACCCAGTAAACTCTGAATGCGACTGAGACACTCCCAGGGTCCCCAGAAGAGGGGCCCATATTCTAATGGAAGCTGTCCAGTTTTTTCCTCGCTTTCTTTTCTTTCATTACTTTATTTACCCTTGTTTGCCGACAGTCGGTTCTTTTGCTGTTTCACCTGGTACCCCGAGAGAGGAAGAAGGTGCCCCAAGGCCTCAGCCGGAGGGCTGAGCCCTGACACACTGGAACAGTGGTTCTCAAACTTTTGTACTAGTGACCCCATTCACACACCCAGCCTCTGAGTGAGACCCCCCTGATGAATTAAAAACACCTTTTTATATATTTAGCATCATTATACATGCTGGAGGCGAAGTGGGGTTTGGGGTGGAGGCTGACAGCTCGCGACCCCCCATGTAATCACCTTGCGACCCCCTGAGGGGTCCTGACCCCCAGTTTGGGAACCCCTGTACTAGAAGAACATGCCCCCGTAGCACCCCTGGGGCAGGGGGCAATTGGACTCACAGAGGCGCACCCCAGAAGGCCTGAGGCCCAGCAGTTGGGCACCAGTTTGATAGGCTGGATGGCCTCTTACTGGGGGCTGCCAGCAGCCTGGCACATGGAGTAGATATGGGAGCAGGAAGCGGGGCAGCGTCCCAGACAGCACTCCGAGAAGGGAAATGGAGAGGGGACGAGGGGCACTGCAGTGAACTCAGCACCCGTCCTGAAGGCCATTAGCAGAAAGTTGTCCTCTCCCTGGCCAACGGGGGTCAGACAGTGACACAGAGATCCCTTGGCAAAGGGTCACTTGGTCTTTGCCAGCAGCTCTGACCTGAGACCTGACAAACCCATCACACCAAATACATCTCTTGGAGGATGGTCATGTGAGGTGTCTACAGAAAGCTCATAACTGGTCAAGACTCATAATGACTGAGATCACTGTATATGTCATATGTAAGGAACAAAGCAATTATATTGAAAATCTACTTTATGGACTTGGAATGGAAAACCAATCACCGAGAGGTAACGGGCCCCGGGATTGGCCCATCCACCTAAGATGGAGTCGTCACTTCTCACTAGTCAGCTGGCAAGGTCAGACAAGTCTCAAGTGACCAGCCTTGCTCCCTCCCAAACTGTCAATGGAAAACCATCGGGGCACCACCAAACAACTGAAACTGGGGTGTGGGGGAAGCTGAAGGTAACACAATGCAACTTTCAGAGGCAAAGAGAAGGGGATAGAGCTTAGAGTTTCTCTGCCAGTCAGGAAGGGGTAGCAGTGAGGGAAGACTGACAGCAGATAGTTGGAGGGTTGAAAAGATTTGGGGTATGGTGGGGGGCGGAAGCAGCTGGGACTGGCTAACCTGGGGCTGGGCAGTCTACATAGGGGACACTTGTTCCTCGTGTGCCCCTTCCACAACCTCTTGCGAGTAAAGAATGCCCCCCCCCCCCCCGTCTCCATCCCCAGAGGCAGCCGTGTCTCAGGCCTCTCCCAAGTTGCACCCACTAACTCGCTTCCAATTTGGGGTATAGCTCAGGGCAACAATTTCCCACCAAGATGAACCCAGCTGGCTGTTCTGGTGCCACAGGGACCTCTGGTGGGTGAAAGGCAGAACTGCAGCACTTCTCGGGCAGAATGTATTTTCTTCAGGCACAAAAAAGAAATTCTGCGCTGGACGTGAATTCTGTGCGTATGCAGTGGCACAGAATTCCCGCATGAGTAACTCACAGCCTGCACAAACATAACCTGCTCACTCCCATCTCTTCTCCCTATGTCTCTGATTCCCAGAGCTGCTGCTGTCATTAAAGCACACAGGCTCTCTCTCCCATTAGTGCTGGCAAGACCCAATCCAGTGATAGGACTGAACCCTTATTTTCCCATCACATGGGACAGTCTCAGCTGAGGGGGAGGTGAGAGTGGAAGGGGGTACAAAGGGAAAAGAGCTGTTGTAGCCATGATGGTCCCAGGATATCAAAGAGAGGGATTTTTAATTGGTTCTAAAAGAAATTACCTCACCCACCTTGTCTCTCCAAGAGATCTGAAAGTGGCAGAAGGAGAAACAGAAAGACAGAGCTCAGGAGTAGGACTCTAAACCAAACATTTTCAATCCCGTGGAAGAAACTACATTTCCCATCTGCCCTTCAGTGTGTTTGTGTCTTATATGCGGGACCACCCCATTCCTCTCACAGCAGCAAGGGGAGACTGTAGCCAGCCCCAGAGGGTCCTTCCCCACCCTGGGATGTGAAAGATCCTTGTGCCTTAGGTTCCAGACTGGCCAAAGGAAGTTACTAGTACTCCCTCCCCAGACTCCCCCAGGGCAGCCAGGGATAATTAGTGGGTTATGGGAATTGGAAGATGAAAATTCATTAAGAATGATGATATTTGTGTGCTTATTATTAAATCCCCAGACATCCACTAATCCCCGTCCTTCTTTCGATGAGCTATAAATATCTAAGGGACTCAGCTACTGATACTGCAGTGAATTACTGCCCCTCCCCACTTTGTATATCAGCACTTTTAAGAACAGGCCAAGGAAACATGGAAATACTTTGAACCAAATTCTGGAAGCTGCTGAGCATGCACAAGTTAAAATGAAACCAAGGCTCTGTTTCTCCAAGGACCTGGCCCCTAGTGCAATAGTAAAGACATTCCCCAGAAATCTGAAATGGCCACTTGATAACTGAGAATGTTATTTATCTATTGACTTCTGGGAATTACCAATAAAAGAAACAACCCAGTGAAGGTGATACCCTGAGGGAAAGATCTCATGTCTCTTTACAAATCAGTATAATCTAATCTGGGACTTTATACACTAAAATGCCTTATTCGTAGCCTTATGGCGATTGCCTGGTGTCACAACGGGGCAGAATTAAGGTTGGGTGACTTAGCTGTGAATTTCCATCCCCTGGCACAGGGGTCGGCAACCTACGGTACGCGTGCCAAAGGTGGCATGTGAGTCGATTTTTGATGGCACGCGGCGGCGGGCTGAGCGGCTCAGCCCGCCGCCGCTCTGGGGTTCCCGCTGCTGGCCCCTTGCCAGCCGGGGTCCAGCTGCCGGTCCCACTCAGCACCCGCTGCTGGCCTGGGTGAAGGAACCCCAGGCTGGCAGCGGGCTGAGACCCCAGCTGGCAGGAGCCGGCGGCCGAAACCCCAGAGCAGCGGCGGGCTGAGCCACTCAGTTGCTGGTCTGGGGTTCCGGCTGCTGGCCCCTTGCCAGCCAGGGTCCCCGCCGCAGCCCCACTCACCTTGCTTCCGGTTGGAGTTCCAGCGCAGGCCCCCTGCCAGACAAGGTCCAGGCCTCCGGCCCTGCTCAGCCCTACCAGCCGCCCGCTCCACTCACCTCAGCTGCCGATCTGGGGTTCCAGCCACTGACCTCCTGCCAGCTGGTTAACAACTGATCACTCAGAAGCCTGTGTGCAGCTTAAAGTATCCAAATACATGCCAGACATTGGAAAACTCAGCAAGGAAAAGGATCACACTAAACTGATAAGATCTGCATTTTAATTTAATTTTAAATAAAGCTTCTGAAACATTTTGAAAACCTTGTTTACTTTACATATAACAGTAGTTTGGTTATATTATATATAGATTTATAGAGAGACCTTCTAAAAAATGTTAAAATGTATTACTGGCATGAGAAGCCTTAAATTAGAGTGTATAAATGAAGACTCGGCACACCACTTCTGAAAGGTTGCCGACCCCTGCCCTAGCATATTGTGATTGCTGTTAAGTGGGTTTGGCAAAATTCATTTTGTCTATTTCTTCTTTTTAATTTCAATAGATGATATCGATATTTATTTTTAATCCCTTTTTTCAATGTTTACAATTTCAATGTTCAGGGCTGTGGGAAGTTATGGGGGTGGTCAGACAACAATTATTTAATTACAGTAAATGTTGAGATTCAAAAAGCCAATTCTTTATAACTGTTCAAACAGAAATTGTCAATGTCACATGCAAAATATAGTGTGTAAATATCGGTAAATCAAACTCGACTTTCTCCAGAAGCATTTCTGTATTTTACCTATATACTGCAATTTAGTCATAAAAATCCAATCCTTTCGAGTGTACTTTTAAGTAATGAAGTACTTTAATTCTTCCACTTCCTAGACTGTAATACTTACTTAGAGGATAATTACACCCTCCCTGTAATGTATTTTACTCTCAGTACCGTAACCCTATCATGATGTAGCTCCAGTCTGGGAGCTCTGCTGAGGCCAGTGGCATTATGATCAGAAGGCGACACTCTGACACATGAGCAGAGACACATGGGAGAGGGTGGCGGATGAGGTAACATGGAGACTACTAGGGTTGAACATGGCCCTACAGAGTGTGGGGAGCAAACTCCCTCTCAGCCTCTCCTTTCTCCCACCTCCCAGAGTCAGTACTCTGATAAATTGTTCCCTGAAATCTAAATAGCCCCAGTATGTGAGACAGTGATTAATGCAGGTGCCTTAGGGGCTGCAGTGCCAACCCCCTGCCTGGACGAGGGGGATGAAGAACTGCAGTAGAAATGTGTTAGGCTGGGAGAGGGCACAGATGTTGTGGGACTGGGAACTGAGTTGACGAAGAGGCCAGAACTCATGGGGGGTTGGGACAAGAAGTTAACAGGACTGGGTAGAGGCACTTCTGTGTATTTTCCCCCTCTTTACCATCCTGCCATATATTTAATTTAGAAACTTTTCATTCACATTTAAACACATTGGAGCTAAGCTGTGTTGAGGCATTTCCACTTACAGTGGTACAGTTTTAATTAGGTGTTTAATCAGATGCTAATGCAACACAAAGCAGTCAATAATTGGTGTGTTTTCATTAATTAACTTGACTGTGTGCTGTGCATCTCTTTTAAAAAAAATAAGATGGTGTGAGCGAGAGTCAAAATTTCAGGCATTAAGAAATGGAAATTAGGTGTCAATTCAGTTCTCATGAGTTTAATCTTGTAATTTTAATTTCAGTTTTGAATCAATATTAATACCATGTTATTTTAATAGCATTTGGGTCTATTTGTATAATTGTTTGCAAGAGTTCATTGGATATTGTGAACCAGCAGTCTTAACCTTTTATTTTGAGATTACTAAATACAATCCAGCACACCACTCATGAAAGACTGCAAGCCCTGGCCGGTGACATGCTCCCTAGAGAGCAAACACCTGACGAGCCCTTTTGCCCTAAAAAGTGCTTTTGGCTTTTTGACATTGCTTTATCCACCCCACCAGAAAATGCTATAGGTGACCAGGTAATTACAGCAGACCTTCACTAGGTATAGTTCTACCAGCTATGTGCCAAAATTCAAATGGTTCTGTTTGTTTTATCTTTCATTCAGCTGTGAGAAGGTAACTAATTTTTTGGACAAAGGAAATGCAAAAATTCAACATTTTTATTAGTGACCTTGGCACAAAAAGTGGGAGTGTGACACAAAGCTCAGAGGAATTGCTAACATGGAGGAGGACAGGAATATCATCCAAGAAGATCTGCATGACCTTGAAAGCTGGAGTAATAGAAAACAGGATGAAAATTAGTAGTGCAAAATTATGCATTTAGGGACTAACAACAAGAATTTTTGCAATAAGCTGGGGATTTATCAGTTGGAAGTGACAGAAGAGGAGAAAGACCTAGGTGTATTGGTTGATCACAGGATAATTACGAGCACCCAATGTGATGCGGCCGTGAGATAGGTTAATGAAGTCCTAGGATGCATCAGGTGAGGCATTTCCAATAGACACAGGGAAGGGTTAGAACTGTTATACAGGGCACTGATGAGACCTCATCTGAAATACTGTGGGCAATTCTGGTCTCCCATGTTTAAGAAGGATGAATTCAAAGTAGAACAGGTGCAGAGAAGGGCTACTAGGATGATCCGAGGAATGGAAAATCTGCCTTCTGAGAGGAGACTCAAAGAGCTTGGCTTGTTTAGCAGAACCAAAAGAAAGCTGAGGGGAGATACGATCGCTGTCTATAAATACATCAGAAGGATAAATACCAGGGAAGGAGAGGAGTTTTTTAGGTTAAGCACCAATGTTGGCACTAGGACAAATGGATATTGGCCAACAATAAGTTTTGGCTTGAAATTAGGCAAAGGTTTCTAACCATCAGCGTGAAGTTTTAGAACAGCCTCCTAAGGGGAGCAGTGGTGGCAAAAATCCTAACTGGCTTCATGACTGAGCTCGATACCTTTATGGAGGGATTGGTATGATGGGACTGCCTACAATGGCATGTAGTCAATCTGCAACTGCTAGCAGCAAATATCTCCAAAGGCTGGTGATGGGACACTAGATGGAGAGGGCTCTGAGTCACTACAGAGAATACTTTCCCAGGTGTCTGGCTCCTGGGTTTTGTCCACATGCTCAGGGTCTAATTGACTGCCATATTTGGAGATGGGAAGGAATTTTGCCCCAACTCAGATTGGCAGAGACCCTGGGTTTGTTTGTTTTTTGCCTTCCTCTGCAGCATGGGGCATGGCATGGGTCATTTGCAGGTTTAAACTAGTGTAAATGGTGGATTTTTTTGTAACTTGAAGTCTTTAAATAATGATTTGAGGACTTCATTAACTCAGCCAGAGGTTAGGGGTCTATAACAGGAGTGGGTGAGGAAGGTTCTGTGGCCTGCGATGGGCAGGAGGTCAGACTAGATGATCATGATGGTCCCTTCTGGCCTTAAAGTCTGAGAGTCTATAAACTGCCTTGCATTGCACAGACACTGATGGAAATCAGGGCCCCATCGTGCTGCGCGTGGCAGAGACCCTGACTGAGATCAGCACCCCCACTGTGCTGGGCACTGCACAGACAGAGAGGGACAGTCCTTGCCCCAAAGAGATCACAATCCAAGTAGACAATGGGTAGGAGGAAAACACAGAGGGGCTGTGACTTCCCCAAGGTCACTAAGCAGGTCAGTGACAGAGACAGGAACAGACCCCGGTAACACCAGAGCCCCGTCACCCACAGCTTGGAAAGGTCCCCAAACCCCACTGTATTAGGCTGCAGGAAGAGGGGGTTTGTCCATGGATGCACAGGCTGTCTTGGCAGGGCAGCTCAGCTGCAGTCCCTGCACACAGCTGGTTGTCCCCTGGGTCAGGAGAAGTCAGTGTCCAGTCCTGTGGGGCTGTGCTCCTGGCTCATACCTCCAGCACTCACTGCTGCCCCTCCGTTACCAGCTGCACTGTTCAGCCAGCCCCAGGCCTCAGTAAGGTCACTGTTCCGCCCACAAGCCTTCAAACAGGGACAAGGTGCACCAGTGCCAATCAGACTGCACTACTGTAAATTCTGTCTATACTAAGGTTTTGCACCAGTGCCTAAAACCAATGTGATATATGCCATCATGTGACAGCAATGCTCCTCTGCCATGTACATTGGCCAAACCGGACAGTCTCTAGGCAAAAGAATAATTGGACACAAATCAGACATCAAGAATTATAACATTCAAAACCCAGTCTGAGAACACTTCAATCTCCCTAGACACTCAATAGAAGACTAAAAACTGGCAATTCTTCAACAAAAATACCTTCTTCAAAACCAGACTCCTAACGAGAAACAGCAGAACTGGAATTAATTTGCAAACTGGACACCATCAAATTAGGCCTGAATAAAGACTGGGAGTGGATGGGTCACTACAAAAATTAAAAACTAAATTTCCCCATGCTAATTTTCCCCTACTGTTACTCACACCTTCTTGTCAACTGTTTGAAATGGGCCACCCTGATTACCAATACAAAAGAGATTTTTCCTCCTGTTGATAATAGCTCACTTCCACTTTAATTGAATTGCCTCGTTAGAACTGACCCCCCACTTGGTAAGGCAACTCCCATCTTTTCATGTACTGTGTATATATATTCTGCCTACTGTATTTTCCACTCCATGCATCTGATGAAGTGGGTTTTAGCCCACGAAAGCTTATGCCCAAATAAATGTGTTAGTCTCTAAGGTGCCACAAGTACTCCTCATTGTTTTTGCTGATACAGACTAACACGGTTACCACTCTAAAACACCAGTGTGGCAGAGACCTTCAGTACCCAAAACAGCAGTACGGTGGCACTAGAACTGGGATCTATTTCTAGCTCTGTCACTGACGGCCTGGGTGACCTTGGAAACGTCAAAGTTTCTCCTCCCAACTTTAGTCTCTTTACCCAGCTGCCCACTCACTGGGGACTCCTTCTCTCCAGAGCCACTCACCACTAAAATCTGTGTGGGTGTCACCAGAGCTAAGGTAGTTCAGCTCTGGAATAGTCTTACAAGGGTGACTGTGGAGTCTCTTTCCCTGGAAGTTTTTAAGAACAGGTAGGACAAATCTCGGTCAGATATAATCTACATATACTTGGTTCTGCCTCGGCAGAGAGAGCTGGACTTGATGACATCTTGAGGTCCTCACCAGCCCTACATGTCTATGATGCTATGCAATATATACGTATAAAAACACAACATACAGAATAAAACCCACCACAACATAATGCAAGAAAAATAAAAAAAAAAAAAAACAAAAAAAACACACAACCTACACTCCACAGCATAAAATGACAATACAAAGGAAAAGAAAGCAACACAATGCAAACTACAACATCCTAGGACAAAAGTACACAATGGAAAATAGCTCAACTCAAACCAACACAACACAGGCACCAAACAAGCTGAGGCAAAACAATGCACCATAAAACTGCAACACAACACGGTGCATCAAATGGCACCATGCAAAACAGCTCAGCGTAGAACACGACAGCACAAAAGAGAATTATTTCAATGTAGGCCTGGAAGGGATCTTGAGAGGTCGTCTACTGAAGCCTCCTGTGATGAGGCAGGACGAAGTATCCCTAGACATTCCCAGACTGGTGTATCTCTAACCTTGTCTTAAAAACCTTGAATGAAAGAAATTCCACAACCTCCCTAGGAAGCCAATGCAATGCAAACACTCTGACCAAAACAGCGCTGTACACACACAAGCTGGGCTTGGGATTAAGGGGAGAGGCAAGACTTGAAACAATCTGGGTACAGTTCCCAGTTTTGCCCCAAATTCTCCATGCAAACTTGAGCAAATTACATCAGCTCTTTGAGCTTCAGTTTCCCCATCTGTAAAATGGAGAGTTGCCTCCCACCATTTGCCTAGTTAGCCTTTGAGCTTTTTGTGGCAAGGACTCTGTCACTGTGGGCATGTCTACACTGCAGTTAGATACTGGCAGCTGGCCCGTGCCCACTGACTTGGGCTCACACGGCTCAGGCTGCAGGGCTGTTTAATTGTGGTGTAGATGTTCCAGTGTGGGCTGCAGGCCAAGGTCTGGCACCCTCCCACCTCGCAGGGTCCTATAGCCTGGCTCCAGCTTGAGCTCAGACATCTACACTGCAATTAAACAGCCCCTTCGCCTGAGCCCTGTGAGCCTGAGTCAGCTGGCATGGGCCAGCTGGGGGTTTTTAATGGCAGGGTAGAGATACCCTTGGTGTCTGTTCAGCACCTGTAACAATGGGGACCCTGATCTTGGTCAATGTCTGTGCAGGAGCCCTGCACAACAGGGGGCCTGACCTCAGTTGGGGGCTCTGCAACTCCCGGCATTACAGGATCCCTGATTTTGTTTGGGGTCCCTGCAGCATCTGGCAAAATGTGGGGGCAGGATCTCTGTCAGGGTCTCTGCAGTGCCCAGTACAGTGGTGGGGCGTGATCTGGGTCGGGATCAGTGCAGTGCC
>NW_020664989.1:259391-260136 GCF_002925995.2 Terrapene triunguis
GGGGCGCAGATCTCAGTTGGGGTCTCCACAGCACCTGTCACAACAGTAGGGTCTGACCTCTGTTGGGGTCTCTGCAGCGCTTGGCAGAACAGGACCCAGATCTCAGTTGGGGTCTCTGCAGCTCCAGGAACAACAAGGTCCCTGATTTTGTTTGCTGTCTCTGCAGCAGCTGGCACAATGGGAGCCTGATTTCACTTTGTGTTGATGCAGGGCCTGGCACAACAGGGGCCCGGAGCTCAGTCAGGGTCACTGTAGCACCCGGCACAACAAGGTCCCTGCTCTCTGTAGGGGTCTGTGCAGTTCCTGGTACAATGAGTGCCCCAAACTTGGTCAGGGTTTGTGCAGTGCTTGGCACACTGGGGGACCTGATCTCAGGCAAGGCCTGAGCCATGCTCAGTAGGATAAGAGCCCTGATCTCAGTCAGACACCTGGAGAGAAAAGTGGGAAGATTTTCAAGAATTAGATATCAGTATTTCAGAACTGAGGAAAAAATGGGGCACAAACTAAATATTTGCCAATATAAGAGAGAAGCACCAACATCTGGGGGATTTTATGTTACCATTCAACAGTTCAAGAGAAAGGAGGGGAAATTTGAGGGGATTATACAGCGATATTCAGTTCACAACAGAATGGGATGGATTCTTCTTGCCTCACATTCACATGGCCAGCAGGGAGCCCTGGGTGATGTGGCTTTCACGGGGGAAAGGAGTGGAGCTGGAGTCAGAAGGTCACTGGCTGTGGGGAG